>NC_143483.1:46947711-47247711 GCF_027475165.1 Benincasa hispida | reverse complement strand
TTAGCTATTGTGTCTATCGTCTTGTGTGCGCTGAGCGATCGTTTACCTTCGGCGTTTACCAAATGATGGAATTCTTCTGGTGGTTCAAGACCCGGTTCGTTTGTGAATCGGTTTGCTCGATGGGAAATGTAATAGATATGGTTATTTCATTCCGATTTTTTGTAAAGGCTCATCCCGGTCCATTAATCCTTGGTTTATTATATGCGATGTATGGTTTTTTATATGTCATATGGTATCCACATATAGTAAATCCCACCTTAGGTTATGCATTGGTCATGCATCATTTCTTTATTGTAATTGTTATAATTTAAAGAAGCATGATTTAATTATGTAAGAGCATGCTCATGCATCATATAATATAAAAGTTATATTTATGCATGCATAAAAAGCATTGACATGCATCATCTTTATATTATAATTGTTATAGTATAAGGGTGAATGGAAAACATGTTTGCTTGGTTATTATGCGTATATAAAAGTTATGTATAGTAATAACCGGACATTGCATGAAGCATGACACATAGGTTACTTTATAAGCGTTATAAACACCTAATTGTGCGCGATGTATTTTTAATTGTTTCTTTTTAAAGGTTAAATAGATATTAGAACAAAAGCAATAAGAAAGACATGCATGCTCACTTAGTTTTAATTCATGGTTTAAAAATGTTTAAAACTTGAATCACATAGACCTAAGATCACTGTTCTAATATGATTAGCAACCCTAAGACTTTAATCTTTTAATTAGTTTAATAGGACTAAATTGACTAATAAAAGGTTAAAGTATAGCAAATCTATCTATAAAGGACCTTTTGTCTAAGGTGGGCTCTGTCTAGGCTGAGGTATTTAAGTTGATAGAAACGTAACACCTCTACCTGGGAACTTACCTGGAAAGGTGAATTAGATAGATTTGATGCATGCATGGAAGTTAAGGACAATCCATTAAAGTGTTTAAATGTGACTACTTGAACTTGTTCAAATTCCATAGACAAAAGTTGTTTATGAGCAGACTTAAAAAGATAACTTAGACTAAAATCAGTAGCCGGATTGTCTAGATTAATAAACCCCTAGGTAGAACATTTAGTGGGAGGTACTTGAAGCATAAGATGCTTCACTTAAACCTTTCACATTTCTCCTATATAGTCTACACCGTGACATCTACCCTCGGCCTCGAGGCACCTTTGGTGTGTCCCCCTAATGGATGGTGTTCGGGTAGGTCAATATCAAGGTGGATGGAGAGAGTGTTCATAGTAAGTGGGAGTGGGAAGTGCAACAGCATATCCTCGGTCTCCCTCGTTGGATTGAATAAAGTTACTGCACATCGCCTCGAGGCACCCTGGGAGTGTCCCCTATAGAATGGCAGTTTTGCGCGTTTCTTTATTTGATCTCCTGTAAGAGGATAAGGTAACTTAGTCTCTTGTCCTAATCTGCTTCTTCCCTATGGTGGGCTCATTAAGGCGGGACCGAAAGCGAGAAGTCACACTTACGCGGAATTGTTAAAGGTTAACAGTTCTGGACCGAATAAATGGTGGTTGTTTGGTTCAATTCCAAGAGTTAGTTCTGCATAATGATTGAGAATGTCTCATCCCAGCGAAGGGGCATCTGATCACCCCACCGTTGACGTTTTTCCTACCTCACTGGGCATCATTGCAAAATAGAAGTCTTTCACTTAGAGTACTTGAAACTATTTTGCAAAATTAATTGGTTCAATGTGGTTTAGCAAAATCTAATAAAGTTTTGTTTGTATTTTTAGCAACAAGTTTTCAAAATGGCCACAACCACATTAGCTTTGCTTAGTGACAAAAAATTAACTGGCGATAACTTTTCGACATGGAAACAAATGATCACGATGATTATTATCTTCGAGAATCTCATGTTTGTCTTTACGGAGGTCTATCCTTCTATTCCAGCTCCCAATGGCGCTCGAAATGTTCGAAAGGCATACGAGCAATGGACACGGGCAAATGAGAAGGCCCGAGCCTATATCTTGGTAAGACTTTCTGAAGTCTTGGCCAAGAAACATGAGCCTATGTCTCAGCACGTGAGATCATGGAGTCCCTGCGGGAGATGTTTGGACAACCATCTGAACAGCTTATGCATGAGGCTTTAAAGTACATATTCAACTCCAAAATGGAAGAAGACACCTTTGTTCGTGAACATGTACTTAACATGATGGTTCACTTCAATATGGTAGAGTTGAATGGGTCTACCATCGATGAAGGCAGCCAGGTTAGCATAGTCCTGCATTCTTTGCAGGAGAGATTCTTGCACTTTGTTAGTAATGTGATACTTAACAAAGTGAAATATAACCTTACAACTCTCCTGAACAAGTTGCAGACCTATCAATCCTTAATTAAAAGTAAGGAGAGGAAGAAGGGTAAGGTAAATGTTACTTCATCCTCCAGGACGTTCCATAAAGGTTTGACCTCAGGAACGAAGTCTGCACCTTCTACTTCTAAATCTACAAAAGGGAAAAAAAAGAAGAGTGGTAAGGGAAAAGGGAAGGTGTCAGCTAACCCACCGCCTGTCGCCCCAAGAAGGTGTCCACCGATGGTTGAAAAGGAAAAGTGTTTCCACTGCAACCAAGATGGACACTGGAAGAGGAATTGTCCTCGCTGGCTGAAGGAAAGGAAGGCTGCCAAGGCTAAGGCCAAGGCAGATAATGGTAAGTATGATTTACTTGTACTTGAAACTTGTTTAGTGAAGAATGATGATTCTGCCTGGATAATTGATTCGGGTGCCACTAATCATGTTTGTTCTTCTTTTCAGGGGATTAGATCCTGGCGACAGCTGGAGGTTGGTGAGATGACGATGCGAGTAGGCACCAGGCACGTCGTCTCAGTTGTGGCAGTGGGAGGGCTTCAGTTAGTTTTACAGAATAGGTTTCTAGTTTTGAATGATGTATATATTGGTCCCGAACTTAAGAGGAACCTTATTTCTGTAACGTACTTGTTACAATGTAAATATACTGTTCTTTTTAATGTGGATAAAGCATTTATTCATAAAGATGGTGTTAATATTTGTACAGCTTATCCGAAAAATAATTTATATGTACTAAGGCCGTTAGCCATTAATTCCCTCCATAACACAGAATTGTTTAAAACTGCCGTAACTCAAACAAAATGTCGACGTACTTCTCCAAAAGAAAATGTCCATCTTCGGCATATTCGTTTAGGGTACATCAATCTCAATAGGATTGAGAGATTGGTGAAGAATGGACTTCTAAGTGAGTTAGAAGAAAATTCATTACCGGTGTACGAATCTTGCCTTGAAGGTAAGATGACTAAACGACCTTTTACTAGAAAAGGTTATCGAGCCAAAGAATCTATTGAGTTAGTACATTCTGACCTTTGTGGTCCTATAAATGTTCGAGACCGAGGTGGCTATGAGTATTTTATCAGTTTTACTGATGATTACTCTAGGTATGGGTATGTTTATCTTATGCAATGGAAGTTTGAATCATTTGAAAAGTTCAAAGAGTTCAAAGCTGAAGTTGAAAACGCATTGGATAGACAAATTAAAATACTTCGATCAGATCGAGGTAGAGAGTTTTTGGACTCGGGATTCCAGGACTATTTGATAGAACATGGAATCGTTTCCCAACTCTCAGCACCGGGTACACCTCAGTAGAATGGTGTAGCGGAGAGGAAAAATAGCACCTTGTTGGACATGGTTTATTCGATGATGAGATACGCTTTCTTACAGGACTCGTTTTAGGGTTTTGTAGTGGAGACTGCGGTATACATACTCAACTGTGTTCCCTTCAAGAGTGTTGTGAGAACACCTCTGGAGTTGTGGAATGGGCGTAAAACTAGTTTATGTCACTTCCGCATTTGGGGTTGTCTTGCACATGTGCTTGAGGCTAATCCCAAGAAGTTGGAACCATGGTCGAGGTTATGCCTCTTTGTAGGTTATCCCAAAAATACACGAGGGGGTTATTTTTATGATCCATCGAAAAATAGGGTGTTTGTTTCAACGAATGCTACTTTCCTGGAGGGGGATCATATAAGGGAGCACAGTCCACAAAGTAAAGTCGTGTTGCGTGAGCTTTCCAATGAAACTACTGAAACTTCAACAAGAGTTGTTGAAGAGTCTGCTACATCAGCAAGAGTTGTTGATAGGAGTTCATCTAGTAGGTAGGTTCCACCTCAAGAGTTGAGGAAACCTCGACACAGTGGGAGGGTTGGGAACCCACTCGTTCGCTATCTGGGTTTCACGGAAATCCTTGCTATGATAGCAGACGGCGACGTTGAGGATCCGTTGTCTTATCAGAAGTCAATTGACCGAGATGAATGGGTCTAGACCATGGATCTCGAGATGAAGTCGATGTACTTCAATTCAGTATAGGATCTTGTAGATCGGACTGATGGGGTAAGACCTATAGGTTGTAAATGGATTTACAAGCGCAAACGGGGTGTTGATGGGAAGGTACAAACCTTCAAGGCTCGACTTGTGGAAAAAGGTTATACCTAGGTAGAAGGATTCGACTATGAAGAGACTTTCTCGCCTGTTGCCATGCTAAAGTCGATCCGCATCCTCCTGTCCATCGTAGCTTATTATAATTATGAGATCTGGAAAATAGACGTCAAGAAGGCCTTCCTGAATGGAAATCTTGAGGAGACCATTTACATGGTGCAACCCGAGGGATTTATTGCCCAAGGTCAAGAGAAAAAGGTTTGCAAGCTGAATCGGTCCATTTATGGGCTGAAACAAGCGTCTCAATCTTGGAACATACGGTTTGATACTGCGATTAAGTCGTATGGCTTTGACCAAAACATTGATAAACCTTGTGTCTACAAGAAGATCATCAACGCTTCAATAGTCTTCTTAGTGTTGTACGTAAACGATATACTACTCATTGAAAATGATGTAGGTTTATTGACTGCAGTTAAGAACTGGCTAGCGAACCAATTCCAGATGAAAGATTTGGGAGAGGCTCAATTTGTTCTGGGTATACAGATCTTTAGGGACGTAAGAACAAAGTGCTAGCACTGTCTCAGTCATTGTACATTGACAAGATGTTGCTCAAGTATTCGATGCAGAACTCTAAGAGGAGCCTACTACCGTTCAGGCATGAAGTCACTTTGTCTAAGGACATGTGTCCTAAGACGCCTCAAGAGGTTGAAGAGATGAGACGAGTCCTATATGCGCCTGTCGTTGGCAATTTGATATATGCGATGCTCTGTACTTGTCCAGACATTTGCTACGCTGTGAGCATAGTCAATAGGTATCAGTCTAACCCAAGCCAGGATCACTAGACCGCAGTGAAGAACATCCTCTAGTATCTTCAGAGAACGAGGGACTACATGCTCATGTATGGATCTAGGGATTTGATCCTTAATGGATATACGGATTAGCTCAATCTTGTTTACCCATTTACGAAGGCTCTCACAACTACAGTGTTTGAGGGTCACCTTCAAAGCATAAGTCTACAGGATCGCCCGCGGCTGGACTAGGGCAACTGGGAGATTTTCTTGTACTGGCCTTTTATGCCTAGTTTATTGTTTTGTACTAGTTTTATGTATACACCACTTCGCTTTAGGACAAGTGGGAGATTGTTAGGGTTGATGCCCTAAAGTCTCGTGTCCTGTAGTTTGTAAACAGTTTGTACGAATGCTTGTGTTGTATAATATATGATATTTACTTCACATCTTGATTTTGCTCAGTTATTTGTTTTATTTGCTTTATCGCAAACCAATAAACATAAAATCCCTAGTTATATGTATATAACTTAAGCATGTATGTGGTGACATATAAGTGGATCATGTCTTAAGTAATAACCAAATGGTCTGTAGTATATGGATATAGGAGGGAAACCTTATCCTGGTAACACTACAGATGCGACCCGCTTTGTGGAATGGTCACAAGTGTTGTGACTTGTCACAGATGGTCTGATCCTGATCATTCGTGTTAGGGACATGCGAGTGGGCGCGTCCTATACAAAGAGTTTGTATAAGACCTGACCAGGAAGTATTAACATCTCGTTTTATAACATCGTTCATGCCAGAGACTTCACTTCACTAGGATGACCATAGGTAACATGACCTCAATCCTTAGTGAGTTGGGAACTCCTGCCATTGAGGGCGGTCCTTTGATTTGTATGGGTGCGAGTGGCCAGGTCGCCGATTCAAAACTACCATTTTGAGGATTCATCTAATTTGGGAGCTAAGAACTCAGCTACACAAGATGGAATTCACTCCTTCCCCGAAGTAGAGGCAAGTAGATAGATTGCTCCCTTAAAGGCTGATTTTAGGGCTTGAACGATGTGGCACCACATACCTTCTCTTGGCCCTAGAGGTGTTCACACATAGTTGGACTATGTTTTATTGTTCGTTAGAGGAACCAGTGGTATTTAAGGAGTGAGATGTAACTGTAGGGGAAAAACAGTAAATTGGCCCAGCTGTACTTACGAGCATCTGTGAAGGGTCATCGTACTCATAATTGGTTAGATCCGATGGACACAGAAATATATCTGTGGTAAGAAGAGTTCAACCGCTGATCTTTAGTGGAATGTCTGACAGTTAACGGATGGTGGATCTCGTGGCTAAAAAGTTTAGTCAGCTATTCACATACCATTGGAGCTTCGAGCCACAGGTCCATAAGGTGCCCTAGGTAGCTTGGATAAAGTCGAGAATAAGTTTTTGGGTCAGTTTGAAATGTTCAAATTGGCAAGAGGGAGTTCGATTATATATGATATAATTGAATTGGTTAATTATATATGATATAATTGATTAAATGTATGAGATACATTATTTTGGAGAAAATTAGATATAAATATGATTTATATCAAGTGGAGGAGAAATTACCATAGTAGATATGTGATATCAAACTATAGGGTAAGAATATAATATGATTATATTTATTTATTAATTAATTGGTTAATTATGTGATAATTGAAAAAAATCTTCTCCTTGATCTTGTGTTAGTGGGAAAAACTTATTCGGTTATTGTAACTGAAGAATAAAATAAAAATTTGTTTCATTTTGCAAAGAGTTCGAAAAAATCGCGAAAACGTTTTGATTGCTTAGCTGAGAGCCTATACGATAGCACCCTATCGTCTAAACGATCGCACACAGTCTCTAAACGATCGCTCAACTTTTCTAGATGATCGCTTAGCGTGCCGAGTTTTCTAAACGATCGTTTAGTAAAACCTACACGATCGTGTAGCTTTCTTTAAACAATAAGCACTCTGCTATACGATAGCCTTCTCCCACTTGCTTATCGTTCTACACGATCAACCTTTTCCTCCTTCCTCAACCAAATTCAACAAAGACCACGCTTTGGATTCTCACTTCGAGAATACTAAAGGCTCTAAACGGTGATGTCGTCCCCGCTCCTGCTTGCTCGTGCTTGTTCGTTTGCTGCCGTAGCCGACTGTTTTGCTGGACGATAAAGAACGTAGAGGCTTGCTTCCGCTGGGTTGAGTTCATTGTGAAGACAGTCTTCAACTGGTATGTGAACTCAATCTCTTGTCTTTTATTTATCAAAGCATGCCGATAAATAATCTAAATCACATAACTGTTTGTTAGAATGCGTGTGTGGTAATTTCGGTCACAATGAAATTAAAAAGACTCGGACGCGCTCATGGATACTCTTCGTTAAGAGTTCCTTCATTATGACATGCAGAGAAATACTAAACTTGCAATTAGAGTTTTTACTATTTCTGTTTTCTTTTGAATTTCAATTGAAGGGTAGGGTGGAAAGTCGAACCTTTTACTGAGTGGAGAGGTTTATAATACCTAGATCAATTGAACGATATATAAGATTCCAAACTCGAAAGTGGGAAATGTATAGGACAACAAAGCGATCTAAGAAAGAAATAGTAATGATAGGCCTCTGATTGTACTACAATATCAAAGAAGGAAGAATAAAGGTAATATGGGAAAAGTGGCAGTTGCGGTGGTTAAAGAGGTTGGGGACCACAATTAAATGACTTTCAATTATGTTGAGAGAAGTTCTGATTTAAAAGAAGAAGGAAACGAAAAGAGAAGGCATTGAAGAACTGAATATCTTGGGTAAGAGGAGTGAGCTCTCGTGTGTGGGAGTTCGGGTTAGTCTGATCGTGTAGAAGCAGCGGAGGAGTACTACTCATCGCCTACTTCATCTACTAGGCGATCGTGTAGAAGAGTCCCGACGATCGTGTAGTTATTGTAAGAGATCGCGTAGTGATAGCAAGCGATCACATAGTGATTGTAATCGATCGTGTAGTGATTGTAAGCGATCGTTTAGTAATTGTAAGCGAACGCATAATAAGTGTAAGCGATCGTGTAGTTGTTGATTGGTTGTCATCGTCTAGCAAAGTATATGTCCACCATTTAGCAGTTTTGATATATGATCATGTAATCACACTTTATCAATAAATACATTTTAAAATATCAGTTTCCTATCAAATTGGTATCAGAGCAACAACTTGGGTAGGCATGGCTCAGAAACGATTTGAGGAAAAGCTGGAGTTGCTAGACCAAGAGATATCTGGACTCAGAATTGGAATGCAGAAATTACCAACCATAGAGGAGAATTTGGCATCGTTAGCGAAGAGCATTGAGCGATTGGGATTGCAAGCAGAGAAACATCAACAAATGCTCATTTCGTATGTTATGAAAATGTCGTAGGGAAAAACGAAAATGATGGAAGAGGCGGAAGGATCAAACAACAATAATGTGTGCGGAACGAATAGTTCAGATAAAGCAGCAGGTGAAGAAGTGACTTACGATCGAAGAAAATTCAAGAAATTCGAGATGCCGGTGTTTAGTGAAAGTGATCCAAATGCGTGGCTATTCAGAGTAGATCGCTACTTTCAGATTCATAAACTGACTGAATCCAAGAAGATGACGGTGGCGGTTGTGAGTTTCAACGGCGCCGCGTTATATTGGTATCGATCTAAGAAAGGTAGGGACCCATTTAAAGATTGGGAAGATCTAAAGCGAATAATGTTAGTTTGATTCCGATCTTTAAGAGAGGGATCGATTTGTGGTAGATTTTTGGCTATCAAACAATAAACTACTTTAGAAGCATATCGAAATGTGTTTGATAAATTGGTAGTGCCATTACCACACCTACCAAACAAAGTGTTGGAAGAGACATTCATGAAGGTTTAGCACCGTGGATAAAAGCTGAGGTCGAATGTTGGAAACCGTTGGGGCTAGCGCAAATGATGTCATTAGCGCAGCGTGTTGAAGATAGAGAGAATGCGTGGGTCGAAGCGGGTCGGGCGCGAATGTTTGAAGGTAAGATCCAAAACTCGAATTCTTCAAAATTTAATATTGAAAGTGTAAGTAAATCGAGAAGTAGTAGTGAAATGAAAGAATGTGGGAAGTCTGGAGAGATATTTCCGATGAGGACAATTACGTTGCAAGGTGTGTCGACTAACGATAACCGAAAAGAAACTCCGGCAAGGAGGTTAACAGACGCTGAATTCCAGACAAAGAGAGAGAAAGGACTTTGTTTCCGATGCGATGAAATGTATACTGTGGGACATCGATGCAAAGGGCGTGTACTGAGAAAACTGAGGCTACTTGTTGTGAATGCGTCCGGTGAAGAATTGGAAGTACACGAAGAAGACAAAATGAGAGAGAAAACGCTGGAATTGAACATGCTGACCATGAATGAAGAAGTCTCGCCGATTGCAGACTCTCTGTGAATTCAGTTGTGGGGTTGACAAATCCTTGAACAATGAAGATTAAAGGGGAGATCAAAAGGGAACCGGTGGTAATACTGGTTGATTATGGAGCTACCCATAACTTCATATTAGAAGGAATAGTGAATCTTTTGTAGTTGGAAATCACATAAACAACTTCGTAAGAAAATATCTCGAGAAATCTATGAAGATCGAATTAAGTCTCAAGAGGAGAATCGGTGTTTTACGACCAACCACAAATTTCATGTTGGCCCAAGTACTCATACTGGAAATTACGATCAAGGATTACTCTATCAACCATCATCTACTTCAGAGATCATCCCTCCTGAAACTTTTTTCAAATACAAAAGTGCAGTCTCTTCCTACGAATTAGTAAATAAGGCAGTATACTTTTGTACAGAATAACAAAGAACGAGTGAATCTTCATAAATTTTTCATTGTAAATGGGAAATACTTATACAAATAAAAATAAAAAAATGGGGGGGAGGGAGGGGAGATAAAAAAGATGTAGGGTCATTTGTCTTCTTGGCTAGTCAAACATGGACTGGTTCATAGATCTTTGGGTTTCGATTACCAAGGAATAGAGACTGTACAAATAAAGCCCGAGGAATGGGGTGGTTTTGGGATCGAGAATCGCAGTGCGAGGTAAGAGAGTATGTAAAAATGTGAAAATGATGATAGGAGAATTGAAGGTGAATAGTAGCTTCCTGCCATTAGAGCTAGGAAGTGTAGACGTGATTTTGGGGATGCAGTGGCTACACTCTTTGGGAAAAACAAAGGTCGATTGGAGGAATTTAACAATGACATTTGTTCATGAGGGCCGAAAAGTTACTTTACAGGGGGATCCAAGTCTGACGAAAGCAAGAATTAATCTAAAATGTATGGTGAAGACTTGGGCAGCTGAATATCAAGGGTTTTTGGTTGAATGTAGAATGACGAGCGGAGGTGAATTTACGGCAGAGCAATATGGAAGTGAGGAAATCGACACAATACCAGAATCTCTATCGACCTTGTTAACTAAGTTTAAGGATGTATTTGAATGGCCGAAGGAACTTCGTCCTCGTCGAAGTATAGAGCACCATATCCACTTGAAGGAAGGAACCAGTCCAATAAATGTTCGACCATACTGATGTGCGTATCACCAGAAGGCGGAGATGGAGAAATTGGTCAAAGAAATATTGAATTCGGGCATCATCAGACCAAGCACCAGTCCCTACTCGAGTCCTGTTCTACTGGTTAGAAAGAAGGATAGAGGGTGGAGATTTTGTGTGGATTACCGTGCTCTCAACACTACCACCATTCCAGAAAAATTTCTGATTCCAGTGGTGGAAGAGCTTTTTGACGAATTGAATGGAGCTGTTTTATTCTCTAAGTTAGACTTGAAGTCAAACTACCATCAAATAAGGATGAACCCGAGGGATGTGGAGAAAACTGCCTTCTGGACACATGAAGGGCATTTTGAATTCATGGTAATGTCTTTCGATTTAACCAATGCACCTTCCACATTTCAAGCACTGATGAATATCATATTTAGGCCTTACTTACATCATTTTGTGTTAGTATTCTTCGATGATATACTAGTGTATAGTAGAAATCTAAAGGAACATTTGCAGCATCTAGAGGTGGTACTATCAGTGTTAAGGGAGAATAAGCTTTATGCTAATAGGAAGAAATGCCAATTTGCAAAGGACAGAGTGGAATATTTGGGGCATATCATCTCAAAACAAGGAGTGGAGGTAGATCCAGAGAAGGTGCGAGCAGTGTTAGAGTGGCCAGTACCTAAGACAATTAAGGAGGTGAGGGGGTTCTTGGGGTTATCTGATTATTATCGGAGATTTGTACAAAATTATGGCAGTATAGCGGCTTCATTGACACATATTTTAAAAGGAGGGACTTTTCAGTAGACGGAGGAAGCTCAATACGCCTTTGAGAAGCTCAAAACTGCTATGATGACATTGGCCATGTTGGCGTTACCTGATTTCAATATACCTTTTGAGGTGGAGACCGATGCTTTGGGGCATGGCATAGAAGCTGTGCTAGTGCAGCAGAGAAGGCCGATTACTTTTTACAACCATACTCTGTCAATGAGAAACCGTGTGAAACCGGTATATGAGAGGGAGTTGTTAGCTGTTGTCATGGTCGTACAGAGGTGGCGACCTTACTTGTTGGGAAGACGATTTGTCATTAAAACTTATAAAAAAGCATTGAAGTTTTTGCTTGAGTAGAGGACGATACAACTGCAACATCAGAAGTGGGTTGCTAAATTACTTGGTTATAATTTTGAAGTAGTCTATCGTCTGGGATTGGAGAATGGGGCCGCAGATGCGTTGTCCAGAGTGGATATGGAAATTCAGTTGGCTCAGTTGTTGGCTCCTACTTTGATCGATATGGCTATAATTCAGAAGGAAGTAGAGCAGGATGATCGGTTACAACGAATTAAGGGTCGTGTACTACAGAAAAAGGACAGAGTACACGATTTTTCTCTCCATCAGGGCGTGCTAAAGTACAAAGGAGGTTAGTACTTTCAAGTACTTCATCCTTGATACCTACTATCATGCATACATATCATGACTCTGTTTTTGGCGATCATTTAAGATTCTTGAGAACATATAAAAGAGTATCAGGAGAGTTGTATTGGGACGGGATGAAGAGAGCTGTTAAGAAATATGTGGAAGAGTGTGTGGTCTACCAGAAGAATAAATCTTGCATTGTCTCCAGCAGGGCTGTTAATGTCGCTCCCTATTCCTGATGTTGTATGGGCTAACATATTGGTGGATTTCATTGAAGGCTTACCCAAAGCCAAGGGGTATGATGTGATCTTAGTTGTAGTGGACAGATTGAGCAAGTCTGCTCATTTCTTGACCTTAAAACATCATCTGAATGTTGGTGTTGTAGTAGATGTATTTTGTAAAGAAATAGTGAAGTTGCATGGGGTGCCAAAGTTTATTGTCTCGGAGCGAGACAAGGTGTTTGTGAGCCACTTCTGGCAAGAGTTGCTCTGGTTGTCGGGTAGCAAACTTCATCGCAGCACAACATATCATCCTCAATCGAATGGTCAGACAGAGGTGGTGAATCGCAGCGTAGAAATGTACTTGAGGTGTTTCTATGAACGCCCTAAAGAGTAGATTAATTGGTTGCATTGAGCGGAGTGCTGGTGTAATACTACGTATAATGCCTCCACTAGTTTTTCTCCTTTTCAAATTGTGTATGGACGCCCTCCTTCAGTGTTGATCTAATATGGGGATGATTGCACTTCGAATGCAACATTGGACCAATAGATGCGAGACAGGGATGCTACACTGCGTGTACTTAAAGAACATTTTTGGGTGGCTCAAGAGAAAACTACGGACAAAAATATATATATATATATATATATATATATATATCTTAGAATGAAAACTATACATTAGAATCAAAACGAAGGACAAAAAATATATTTTTGCCTAAAAATAAAAATGGGAAACAAAAAAAAAAAAAATCAAAAAACCCTGTTGGGAATGACTTTTAGGAAATGAAGAGGGAGAAAGATATTAACATTGCTCAAATTGAAAAAATTAATGTTTAATACTTTTCTCTTAACTTTGTAAACTGCCTTATTTAAAATTAATTCCAAGAATTAATTAGCAGATTAATTCACAGAATTGATTACCATTTTAAATAATTAATTCTAAAAGGGACTCTTTGAAAAATTGGATATTCTTTTATCCTTAAAAGTCAACCTTCAGAATTTTATTTTCTTCAAAGATATTTGTTTTTTTTCTTTTTTTTTTTGGACAATTTTCATTGGTTCCATCCCCTTCTTCAATGAGTGCAAGTCAACGATCGAGAGTTGTGTTAACCTTAGAAACAATCGATTTTCACGATTTAGTACTGAGGTCGCACCGATTTTGCTTTCATAGTGGATTCATCTACAACACAAAAGTTGTCATTTGGTTCGTATGTCCCGTCTTCCCAAAATTGCAGGGTTGGAACTTCAGAACCAGAAAGGAAAATGCTCAAAGTGTTCTCTTTTCAAATTATGTGCTTAGTAGCTAGCTTCTATGACATGCAGAGAAATACTAAACTTGCAATTAGAGTTTTAACTGTTTCCGTTTTCTTTTGAATTTCAATTGAAGGGTAGGGTGAAAAGTCGAACCTCTTACTGAGCGGAGAGATTTATAATACCTAGATCAATTGAACTATATATAAGATTCCAAACTCAAAAAGTGGGAAATGCATAGGACGACAAAGCGATCTAAGAAAGAAATAGTGCTGATAGACCTCTGATTACACTGCAATATCAAAGAAGGAAGAATAAGGGTAATATAGAAAAAGTGGCAGTTGCGGCAGTTAAAGAGGTTGGAGACCACAGTTAAATGACTTTCAATTATGTTGGGAGAAGTTCTGATTTAAAAGAAGAAAGAAACGAAAAGAGAAGGCATTGAAGAATTGAATATCTTGGGTAAGGGGAGTGAGCTCTCGTGTGTGGGAGTTCGGGTTGGTCTGATCGTGCAGAAGCAGCGGAGGAGTACTACTCATTGCCTACTTCATCTAGTAGGCAATCGTGTAGAAGAGTCCCGACGATCGTGTAGTTGTTGTAAGCGATTGCGTAGTGATTGTAAGTGAACGCGTAACAAGTGTAAGCGATCGTGTAGTTATTGACTGGTTGTCATCGTCTAGTAAAGTATATATCCATCGTTTAGCTGTTTGATATACAATCGTGTAATCACACTTTATCAATAAATACATTTTAAAATATCAGTTTCCTATCATAGCTGTGTTATTGACCAACCTTTTTGTAGCAACATTCGCGTCATACCTCCATGTCTACCTGATCTGTGGCTGATACTGTTTGCTTCTGACTTGAGGACGAGGATCGGGATACAGACAATTGCCATAACTTATCAGCCGATGTCATTTTTCATGGACTCAAACCTCCATGTTATATCCAGGACTAATATGGAAGGAAATCAGCAAAATGCAGCTCCATATGAACCAACGGGGCAAATCAGATTAGGTCAAGATTGCAGTACACTAGATTCACATCTTGTTTCTCAGGATAATATGCCTGCTGCTGCTTCTTTCTACAATGAGGAGTCGATTGACTAGCTTAAAGCTTAAATAGCCAATCAACATCATTGGAAGCAAAGATCGGTCGTAAGACATGGGAAACGCCAATTGCTGCAGATATTCATCCCCGAGTTGGGATTATAGCCGATCACCAATCCTGCAGGCTACAACAACAACGATAATTGTTGGAGACTCAAATGGTGGATATGCAAGCATGATAACTTATATGCTGTTCTATATCGCCATATAATAATTATATAATAAGCACGTCGCGGACATAAAAAGTTTAGTCGAAATGTAACTAAGCAAGCAAGCTATGATGATGCTCCATTGAGCCTTATTCTGGAAACAATGTGGAAGGCATCAGCATCAGCATAAGAATTGACTACTAAATTAACCTGATTGATTAAATTTAATACCATCTATAAGGTTTAAAGACACAACATCACAAGCTCTCAAATACTAAAGATGGTGTCTCTTTCCCTCCTGGATATATTAGTTACCTTGAATGTCCTCTAGCTCTGATCATGTCAGCCAGATCAGCGACTTACAAAGTCTATACAGTTTATTACACCGGTAGAGTTGAGACGTCATTGATTAACTTCTAGCGGGAGACTTGATAAAGATGGCCTTCTATATCAGGGAGAAACCCTTTCTCCATCATTTCCTCTTTAATTATCTCATAAGTAGTTTGATTCGGTATTAATCCCTTCTCCAGCATTTCATTAAGAAGTCCATTTGCATCTTCCAATTTTCCTTTTCTACAATAACCTTGAATCAACACATTATAAGTTACCACATTAGCCCATCTTCCTTCTTTCTCCATTTGCTTCCTCACATTCAAAGCAGCCCTTAAGTTTCCTTCCATACAATAACCATTCAACAAGATGTTATATGTCAAATGACTTGGCTGTAATCCCCTTTCAAGCATCTCATCAACGAGCCGTGCTGCCTTTTTTGGCTCCCTTTTCTCACACCATGCACTTATTAAAATATTGTAAGTCACCGTATCTGCTTTCACACCCCTACGTTCCATTTCATTTAAAAGCTTCTTGACTTCCTCCATTTTTCCCTCCCTACAAAAACCAACGATAAGACAATTGTAGGTTGAGATATCTGGGAGAAATCCTTTCTCTAACATTAAATTCTGCAGCAAAAATGCCTCTTCCATCTTCCCACACTTGCAATATCCATCAAGTAATGTATTAAATGTTATAACATTAGGAGCCAGCCCTTGTTTTCGAATATTATCAAACAACTCCCTAGCTTCCTCCAATAACTTCTTCTTACAATACCCATTAATCAGGGCATTATAAGTAATGACATTAGGCTTCAAGTTTGAACTCAGCATTCCATCAAGCAAAACTTTTGCCTCATTCAGTTTTCCTTCATTGCACAAACCATTAATTAAAGAATTGTACGTTACTACAGTAGGCTTCAGACCCTGACTCTGCATTTCCTCAAACACCTTCAATGCAGCCAATACGTTTTCATCTTTACAGAACCCATCAATCAATGTATTAAAAGTTACATCATTTGGGCTAACTTTATTTGCCACCATTTCCTTCAAAATAGCATCAGCTTTATACATCTTCCCAACCTTACCCATTTTACAGTACCCATCAATGAGAGTGTTATAGGTAACCACATTGGGCCAGAATCCCCATACTTTCATATCATCAATAACATCTCCAGCTTTATTCAATTTCCCAACCTTGCATAACCCATTAATCACAATATTAAATGTAATCAAATTAGGATTAACTTTCCTTCTAATCATCTCTTTATACACAAATTCCATATCCCCAAATTCATTCTCCTTCACCAAGGCACTCAACAATGGGTTACAAGATAACACAGATAACTTATACCCATAATCACCAGCTCTCTTAAACGCCTCCAATCCCAAAACTGTTTTCGAATTTTTCACATAAGCTAACACCAATATATCAGCAATTATCGAATTAGCACAAAATTGATCACTACACACCGAAAGCGTATGAAAAATCAAAGAAATCGAGCAATTTGTTTCACCCTTTACAAAAGAGTCGAGAAATGATCGAATTTTGGGGTAACATTTAGCATTGGCTAATAAATGTATGAGTCTGCAAAAGAGTTCGATGCTGTAATTAACTTTAAGCTCTTTCTGGGACCAAGTGAAGTACCTGAGAACAAGCAATGGGTCGACGGCTCCCGAACCAAGCAATTGGTGAAGAAAATCGACGGGACTTTTGAATTTGAAATGGGATTTGAGGGTTGACCATTGTTGCCTGGAAATAAGGTCTGAGATGATTAGTGGGTCGGAATCGTTCGATGTGGGAGCCGTACAGGTTGAATTGTAAGTACAGAACGGAAGATAGGTCGTCGAGAAAATGAATTTCCGATAAAGTTTCACCGGGAAAATCGTCGACGTTGACGAGATGCGAATGATAACGTTCATGTTTTTCACTTGGAAGACATCGACTGGAATTTCTCTGAGAACAAGAGAGAAAATGGTTAGGGTAACTGCTAAGGTAAAGACAAGACTTTCGTTTATAAAGAAGAATGAAATGACTGATCTTAGTGTTGGTTATTTTTAACTGGTTATATAATATTAAATTTCTTACAACAATATTGGTGTGTTTTTATGGTTTCGACATCGACATGATAAGTAAATCGAACAATGTATTATAGAAAAATCTTTGAAATATTAAAATAAATAATAAAATATCACTAATATAAGTATTTATTTTTCTTTTTTTAATAATTTTTTAAAAATATCGTTGAAATAAAATTTTATCTATATTTTCATTGAAATTTATGTAAAAGTAAGATTTCAATATTTTCGTCAAAAACCTTTTAAACTTTGGTTGGTTCACTTTTTGGCAAGATAAAGTAAAGGTTTTCTTGTCTTCGTGTGTGCTTTTCTTCGTTGTTCGAAAATTTTCATTTAATTTTATAAGATTTCACGGGATGTAGGATTCAAATATCACCCATTTTGTTTTTTAAAAAAAATCAAACAAATTCTATTAATTTTTTTTAATTAGTACACTTAAAATTTTCATTCAAATGACCATATAGAAAATTTGAATTTAAAGAAAAATTACTCAATTTTGTTTATAAATTATCTATCAAATTATCCATATTTATAATCTAAATCTACATGTTCAATATAAACTTATTCATTAGCTTGATCATTAAACAATAAAAGTTTAAACTTAAATATAATATTTATATAATAATAATAACATAATAAAATTGAAAAAGAGGCAAATGGAGCAGGGATGGGATGAAAATTTTTTAATGCATGAGATTCCTCATCCTTATCTAACTTACCAAAATTTTTCCCCAATCTCTTCCCTATTTCCCACCTAAAATGGGAATCTCCACCTATCATCTCTAGAAAAGGAACATGTTTATGTTCATCTGTCAAGAATTTAATATTCAAAAGTTTTTTTTATAATCTAAAAATTGTAAGGTTGGATCGGCCCATAAAATTAGTTGGAGTGCGCGTAAACTAACTCAAACCCTCGAAATATAGAAAATAATAAAAAATAAAGAATATTTTTCTCTTTAATTTATTTTTAGATTTTATAAAATATCATTGGAACTGGAAATAGTGCATTATTGGATGGACGACGACATGCACATGTGGTGAAAGGGATACTTCCAATTACCATTACACTTTAGAAGTTCCCTTGCAAGCATTTATTTATACACTCACTTACCAAACCTAAATCTTCCAATGTGGGATAACTTATGCCTTTTCTCTCCAAACTACGTTTTCCTCCTGCTATGAGCCAAAAGCCCAAAGTCATTCACAACAATCCCCACAAATGACTGCTATAGCAAACAAAACAAAACAACAAAAAGATTTTGAAAACTAGTTTTTGAGCTAAGAAAGAAGAACAAACTTAAACATCAATATCTTATGATTTGAATTGATGCATGGTGAAGTAGGATAACAACCTTATTAGAGAGAGTGAGTTTACCTTTTAAACTTTCACTAACTATGGTTGAGACCCCTACAACACGTTTTTACTCCTTAAATTTTCCTTGATTCTACGATGTAATGTATGCTATATAAGGTCATGTACATAAACTTCTGTTCACCATGAAAGCTCTAGAAAGATACTCTTAAACTCTTTCATAAAAGGCGACCACACCTTCACATTCACGTTTATTGCTTCATCAAGTCTATCGCAATAGACCACTCAAAATTGAGCTTGAAGACTTTACATCTAGTCCATACCTGGATCTACTTCATCAAGTCTGTCAAAAGACAAACCACTTAAAACTGAACTATGAAGATTTTTACAACTATCCATCAAGTCCATACCCTAACCACCCAACGAAAGGCCTGTGGACCTTTAAGGTTTTACTTATCTCCATCAAGTCCGTATTAGAACCACCCAAAGAAGGGACTACGGAGTTTTTATGCATTTGAGTCCTATGCACAATAAAGATTCCTGAATTATTCTCCTTGTTCATTTGGTTAGAGGATTCACTAAGTTCCTCTTCGACCACACAAACTCCAAGGAAATAATTCCTCTTTTCAACAACAGTTTCATAACTCCACGTCTGAGACGTATATGCCTCCTTTTGCAATTATATACACTATTTTTGGCAATTCCTATGGTAGCCTTTGAGTCACATTGTAAAGAGACTAGTACCCCTCCCTCTTTCCACAATGTTGCATCTCTCAATAGGCTTCTAAGCCACTCATACTGATGCTCTCCTAATTCTAGAGTAATAAATTCACACTTCCATGAAGTAGCTTCTCTACTCAATAAGAACACATATCCACTAGTAAAGCTTACTTCTTCATTCTAAGTTACCCAATTTTCATACACTATCCTTCTAATATGGCAAAAATATTAAAATGCAAACAATAATCTACTGTCCCATTAAGATACCTTAATAAATGACAAAGAGCAATCAAATGATCTTTATTAGGATTATGTGTATATTTACTCAATCTTCTTAGAACATATACAATAATAGGTCTAGTATAGTTCATAAAAAACATAACATTTCCTATAATATTTGCATACTCAGATCAAGAAACACTGTTTTCCTTATTTTTCTAAAGACTCATACTAGTATCATAAGGTGCTCTTACAAGAGCGTCATCAAACTATCTAATCTCTTTAACAGTTTTCAATGTGTGATCGACATAAAGAAAATCCATTTTTAGTAACACAAGCATCACATTAGCCTCACATAAATCTTTCATTTCAGATTGTGAGGATATAAATAACTTAGTATCATTACTTACATCTATGTTTGTACCAAAGATCCGTTTAGCATCAACATACAAAAAAATAAGCTCACAATCAGCTCAAATAAATTTTGATTAAACACATGTATCAAATGATATTTACTAAAATACTGTTAAAGTTCTCACACCATTATTGGGTAGCTCATCCATTTGAAGTATTATTCAAATGTTGTCAAAATATTTTCTAGTAGTTATTTCAAATAATTAGTCATATGAGAATATGCATCAAAATATTTGAAGATCCATTTAAACATAACCGGTTTATTTCCTTTAAGAATTTCTACTAAATCCATAAAGATCAATTTTCAAGATCCTTGATAGTCTCAATAAAATAAAGATTTTATACTTTCAATCAATTGAAAATAAATAAATAAATAAATAAATAAATATATATATATATATATATATATATATATATATATATATGCATACACCTATGTATCCAATATCATCTCCTTATTTAACCAATGTGGGACTTTCGTCACATTCCCTACAATCCTCCCCTCAAACAAAAGACCAACTTTATGTGGAGATGTTTTGGAACTTATGTCCTAAAACTCGTGG
Source organism: Benincasa hispida (assembly GCF_027475165.1). NCBI lineage: Eukaryota > Viridiplantae > Streptophyta > Magnoliopsida > Cucurbitales > Cucurbitaceae > Benincasa > Benincasa hispida. The sequence goes on along the minus strand of NC_143483.1, from coordinate 47,227,204 downwards.
TATGTAAACAATGGAACTTATTCTGAAAATTCAATAAGGTGTTATTGAATAGATGTTTTGGTTAATAGAAATTCAATAAACCTAAAAGTCTCTTGACTATTGGATGAGTACTTGAACTTTATGTGGAGACATAAAAATGGATCAAGTTCGAGTAAATAGTCAAAATGATCTATAGTATATGAATAAGGTTAGGTACCTTATTCTGGTAACACTATTGGATGCGGCCTACTCTGTAGTTGTTACAAAGAGTTGTAAAGTGTTACAAACGAAGTGATCCTAATTCGTTTATGTTGGGACATGAGAAGTGGGGGTGTCCTTGTGTAAAAAGGTTTGTACAAGATTGGACCATGAAATTAGTCACTCTTACTTTATAATGCTGTTTACTGTTTAAGACCAACTATTTCAAAGTGATGACCTAGGTAACTTTACCTTAATTCGGAGCTAACTATGAACTCCTATTTATTTGGAATTATCCTTAGATTTTCATAGGTGAGGGTTGGCTCAACAATGCCAGCTCAATAACCCCATTTTAGGGGTAAGACCGGATATATAGTTAGGGACATAGGGTACAAAACGAAATTCACTCCTATCCGTTGTAAGGGATAGTAGAGAGATTGTTCTCTTAAGTGCTGATTCTGGGTCTTGAACAAGGGGCCTCACCCTCTCATTGGTCTGAGAGGGACTCAGTTTTGTTGATTGGATCACAAAACAATTGTTCATTGGGGGATCAGTGGGACTTAAGGAACAAGAGGTAATTTTGGAGGTAAAACAGAGATTTGACCCAGCCGTTATTACGAACAACCTGTGAAGGGTTAACTTACTAATCATGGTTATATTGAGTGAACATAATATATCTACAGTGAGGGGAGTTCAACTATGGGCTTTAGTGGAGTGACCCATTAGTTAACGAATGGGGGTTAGTTTGGTCTAATGAGTTTAGTCGATTAATCTCGGATCGTTGGAGCCCATGATCTGTAGGTACAAGAGGTCCCTCTACTAGCTCAGAAATGCATTAGCTCTAGAGTAGCGTGATAAGCTAATTTGAAACGTTCAAATTAGAATCAAACAGAATTGGAGAATTTATATTTAAATATGATTTAAATATATGAAGATGGATTTGTGTAAAATTGATTTAATATTGGATATTAAATTACTTAGAATTATTTAAATTGTTTAAATAATTATTTATTAATTTTATTAAAAATTAATTTATGAAATTAATTTGTAAAATTAATAAATTTTGATTTTTTAAATCAAATTATGGTTTTAAAATCAAATTTTGGATTTTGGAAATAGAAAATTACACAAATGGAAAATGAGTTTTCCATCTTCATCTTCAAGTAGCTCACACTAAACCCACCATCTTCAAACTTCAATTACTCCAAGCGTGAGCTGCATCTCAAGCAGTCATTCTCTTTGCATGATCGTCTGCAATATATTGAAGATATTGGAGTGAATTTGAGGCAATGCAATCATAAGAATTTTTGTCGAAAAATTCGGTTGAAGAAGGTGTTCTTCATTGGTTGCTGCTGTGAGTATTCTTCAAGTTCCCTTGATTTCAGCTTATTTTGAGTCCCACAACTCAATCTAGGGCACCAAGAGAATAGTAGGGAAGATCTTGTGGTGGTCTGCAACAAGATTTGGAGGAATTTGCAGCTGAAAATCGAGATATCAAAGGTTCTTCAAAGGTATGACTTGAAACCCATTTATTTCTGCTAGAGCATGCTTTCGTTTCTACAAAAAATTAATGAATTAGAGTGCTTATTGATCCCCGTCACTTCGGTTCCGTGATGATACAATCCAACACTGAACCTCCCCTAAAGTAGCCACTATTCGATAGAGTTTAGTCATGGATCACACTATGACTACTTACGAGGTTCCACTACAACTTTGTTCGATACTTCATTATAGTATGTTATTGTATCTACTTTGGGCATAAGTCCTCATATCTTACAAAATATCACATATTTTATAGGTTAGGCAATATCTCAAATTACTATCAAATTATGCAAGCTTCCTAAATAATGAATTTGTATGTTTTCATGTTGCCAACAAATAATGTTACATGGCCAAACTAAACTGAAAGTAATTATAATACTTTTCAACTTCAATCAAATTAATGGTCAAACATAATATTCTTTTTAAAATGAATCATGCATAAACTTTGTAACACATGTAGCATTATTTAGACTTGATCACAATAGCATTCCATTTGAGGTATTGTTGGGTCGAATTTATGTCATCAATAAACCCAAACCCAAACAAATAATATATTTATAATTCATTGAACCACTACTTATACTACTAGGTAACACAATTGGCAAGCAGGGGGTTGAACTACAAAGAGGCCAAGAATTAAATATCTCATAAGCTAAATTTGACTTAAAAAACCGTCAAAATGAGGGTTTTGGTTTTGGATAAAATGAAAACATGCAGAAAATTAAAACACAAAGGGTAAATGTAATCTAAGATTTGAGTCTACCTAATTTCTAGAGTGAGAGGGAGAATTCCATGCAATTTCTATCATGGAGTTCATTAGTTAAACAAACATTCCATTCTATGCATGCACAACAACTAAATCAATTTGATTTAACTAGTCTCTACAAAGGCCGACAACTAATTAAAACCAAATCAATCAAGCGTCCTAAGTATGGAAAGTCATTCCCTAATTAAACTATATGCTCTTAACTCTATTTGGGTTCGATAGCGTCCATATAGAAATAAAGTTCATTTACATGAAGATTTAGGATTCAATTGTGTTGACTATTGATTGGACGACCTTATTCAATTAATCAAATTGTTCTTTGAACCTAGGTTGAATCAAAGAATTCACATTCAATCCTATGCTACTGGGGTAAATTCTAGGATAAACAAACATAAGGAAATGCGCGAGCTTGAAATTAACTAACAAAGATATGCAATTATGGTATGATCGTCAATCCAACATATAAATGCAAATCTAAATTAGATCAAGATTCAAAGAAATCATAGAATTAAAGAATATTAATTCCAGTTAAAGAAGTCTCAAGAAATTGAACATAGAAACCTCTTACTCGAAGAACTTAGATAGGATAAATTCGTAGACAAATTGAAGAATAAGATCTGATCCATGATTACAACTAAAAAAAATAAAAATCTAACCTATTAATGAGGAAAAAATAAAGGAAAAGAAAAAAAAAAACTAAGACTCTGATCGGCCTCCATCAAAATTGACATCCCCCTTGACCTAAATTGAAAAGAAGTATATCTGGAAATCAGGTGAGCATTGCAACACACTTGGGAGCATTGCAACTCTCTTGTCAACAATAGCCCTTAAACGTTGGAGTAGGGTTGAGGCTCTAGTGCGACACTGCCTTGTACGCACGTTGGAGGCACTCTGTCAAATCTTGTAGCATTGCAACGCTGTAACACTACCCTACACCCACATAGTCCGTCTTTCAGCATTGGGAGCATTGAGTGTGAAGGAACCGTGAGGTTCAATGGGAAGCAGAAATCGTTTTCAATCCCAAATTTTCATAGAATGATAATTCACAGTACAAATAAATATGCATTGACATTAAATTACAATATGCTTTCGAAAAGAGGAGGAAGGGTTAGGAAAACAATTACCCTTGAAGAACTTAACTATCTTCACGAAATCCACCTCTCCAGTCACGAACGATCACAAACAAAAAAAAAAATTCAAACGAGGACACCACCACAAAAGTTTCCTCCAAATTCTCTGTAGGGGAAGAGAATACTCAAGAGTTGTGACCTCTGAGTTTTGGAAAAAGGGAAGAATGATTTGAGAAAGGAATTTTCTTTTTTGTGAATTTTAGAGAGAAAAACAGAGAGATTGAGTTGTCTTCTATAAATCTTCTGTGAAGAAGATAAAGACCACACCTTAAAAAAAACATACAAGCACGATCAAATTGAAAGAAAAGAGGGGGAGAGAGTTGCAACTCCCTTCTCAATTATTAAAAAGAAAAATTAATTGAATTTAAAATAATTTAATAAATAACAAATATTTAATAAATTATTTAATATATATACATATGTATAAATATACATACATACAGACATATATTTATATAAATATACACACACACATATACGATAACCACCTTATCATATAGTATATATTAAAATATATGTTATACCAAATATAACACATAACTTATAGTTTTTATATTGTATCAAATATAATATAATCTATAGTTTTAATTTCTCTCAATGATACATGGTATTTAATATAAATCCAATTCATATTAAATTCAATTATATGAATCTCATCCATATAATTAGTATTTGAATCATATTCAAATATTTATTTCTTTTAATAAATGTCATATTATAATATATCAAATACATTATATTCATTATATAACATATAATTAATTTAAATTAATTATATCACATATAATTAATTCTTTCAATTAATTTGAACAATTCAAATTAATTTAAAATTAATTCTCAATATTCCATGTTGAGCTACAAAGGGGACTTTATGGACATGTAGATTGAAGCTCCAATAGTACTTGAATAATTAATTAAACTCTTTTAATTAAATTATTCAACATCCATTAATTGTTGGTCACTCTACTAAAGACCGAAAGCTGCACTCATCATACTATAGATATATTTCTGTGTCCATTGGATATAACTAGTCAACAATGCAATAACCATTCACAAATTGCTTGTTACTACAACTGGACCAAAATTACCGTTTTGCCCCCGTAGTTACATCTAACTCCTTAAGTACCACTGATCCCTCTAATGAACAATAAGTTATAGTCCAACTATGGCCAAACTCCCCTCGGACCAAGAGAGAGTGTGGTGCCACATTGTTCAAACCCCATAATCAGTCCTTAAGAGAGCAATTTATCCACTTACCCAGACGTTAGGAAATAAGTGAATTCCATCTTGTGTAGCTATGTTCCCAACTCCCCAATCAGACAAATCCCCAAAATGATAGACTCATTGAGTCGAAAATCTGATAACTCTCACCCATAAAAATCAAGGACCGCCTTTATAGGCAGAAGTTCACAACTCACTCAGGATTCAGGTCATATCACCTATGGTCATCCTGAATGAGTTGTGAACTTTTGTCCATAAAGGCGATCCTTGATTTGTATGGGTGAGGGTTATCAGATTTCCGACTCAATAAGCCTATCATTTTGAGGATTCGTCTGATTGAGGAGCTGGGAACACAACTACACAAGATGGAATTCACCCATTCCTTAACGTCTGGGTAAGTGGATAAATTGCTCTCTTAAGGATTGATTCTGGGGATTGAACAATGTGGCGTCAGCTCTCTCTTCGCCCAAGAGGGGTTTGTTCAAAGTTGGACGATGACTTATTGTTCATTAGAGGAATCAGTGGTACTTAAGGAGTTAGATGTAACTATAGAGACAAAATGGTCATTTTGGTCCAACTGTACTTAAGACCAATTTGTGAAGGGTCATCGCATTGTTGACTAGTTATATCTAATGGACACAGAAATATATTTATAGTGTGAAGAGTGCAACTATCGGTCTTTAGTGGAGTGATCGACAGTTAATGGATGTTGAATAATTTAATTAAAAGAGTTTAATTAATTATTCAAATACCATTGGAGCTTCAATCTACAGGTCCATAAGGTCCCCTCTATAGCTCAATAGGGATTATTAAGAATAAATTTTGGATTAATTTAAATTGTTCAAATTAATTGAGGGAATTAGTTATGTGTGATATAATTAGTTTAAATTAATTATATGTGATATAATGAATATAATGTATTTGATACATTATAATATAAAGTTTATTTGAGAGAAAATAAATATTTAAATATGATTCACATATTAATGATAAGAATTAGATTCAAGTAAATACTGTTGGGTTGTATGTCCTAAATCTCGCAGTTTGTAATAATAAACATATTTTATTATCAATAAAGATGTTATTGAAGTTTATTCAATAAAACTATTGTTGAATATGTAAATTGCAAAGACTAAATCCAATAAACTAAAGATTTGTGACTATTAGAATACTTGAATTTTATGTAATGAATAAGAGTGGATCAAGTTCAATAAATAGTTAAAATAGTCTATAGTATACAAATAAGTAGGTTCCTTATTCTGGTAACACTATCGAATGCGAATCACTTTGTAGTTGTTACAATTTGTTGTAAAGTGCTACAAACGATATGATCTTGATTCGTTCATGTATTGACATGAGGAGCGGGGGCGTCCTATGCAATGAGTTTGTATAAGATCAAACCAAAAAATAAGTCACTCTTACCTTATAACGTTGTTTACTATTTAAGACTGACTGTTTCAAAGTGATGATCTAGGTAACTCGACCTTAATCCTGAGCTAACTATGAACTCCTGTTTATTTAAGATTATCCTTAGATATGCATAGGTGAGGGTTGGCTCAACAGTGCCAGCTCAATAAGTCTCTCATTTTAGGGGTAAGATCGGGTAGATAGTTGGGGACATAGTGTACAAGACGGAATTCACACCTACCCGATTTAGGGATAGTAGAGAAGTTGTTCTCTTAAAGTACTAAATCTATGTCTTGAACAAGGGGTCTTACATTCTCATTGGCCAGAGAGGGACTCAGTTTAGTGATTGGATCACAAACCAATTATTCATTAGAGAATCAGTGGGACTTAAGAAGTAAGATGTAATTTTGGGGGTAAAACAACTTTTGACTCAGTCGTTATTATGAACAACCTGTGAAGGGTCAACTTACTAGTTATGGTTAAATCAAGTTGACAGAAATATATCTACAGTGAGAAAAGTGCAACTACTAAGCTATAGTAGTATGTCTCGATAGTTAACGAATATTGATTAATTTGATCTAAAGAATTTAGCCAATTAATCTCAAGTCGTTGGAGCTCATGATCTGTAGGTCCATAAGGTCTCTCTACTAGCTCGTACATCTTGGATTAGTATATTAAGTGAATTTGAAGCAGTCAAATTCGATTTGAAAATTAAATTTAAAGTGTTCAAATTTTAAATTAAGATTTAAATTTGAATTATTCATTTTCAAATTAGGGTTTAGATAATTATATTCGATATAATTAATGTTTAATTTATCGAAATTAAATGTAAGTGAAGAGTTTAAGATATATTAAATGTTGATTTAAGTATTAATTACATGAATAGGATTCATGTTTGAAATAGGTGTTTGGTTAATTTAATATTAAATATTAAATTATTAATTAATTCATTAATTAAAAATATTTAATTAATTATTTAAATTATCAAATTAATATTGTCAAATTTTCAAATTTAGAATTTGAAATTTGGTTTTAATTAATTTGGAATTAATTAAAATTAAAAATCAATTTGAGTTAGTGAGATTACCCAACTTTTGAAGTGTTGAAGTAGATTATCCCAAATGCCAACACCTAGCTCACTTGATATTGCCATTTGAAGTGTCATGTGGCTGATAGTGTGAGTGCTTGCATGTATATGATACATAAAAAGCTTAGAATTTCTGAGATAAAAGGGATGAAGACTGAATTTTGGTAATTCAACAAAAACTCTCTCTATCTCTAAAACACTTTCCAATTCCATTCACAATTCACTGAAAATTTGAGTTCCACCACTCAAATCCAAGTTGAAGAATAGTAGAGAAGATCTCTTGGTGGTCTACTACTGATTTGAAAGGTCAAATTTGTGGAGAGCAACTTGGATTTGGAGCATTCTTCAAAGGTATATGTTCTAGAAACTCTCTTGTTTGAAAAACTATGTTTGCATGCTTTTAGAACTCAAATTAAATGTAATTAGAGTGTTTATTGATTTTGATTGCTTCTGCTTCATGCTTATACATTCCATCAAATACTATAGGATAAATTTAATATGAATTTGATTCATATTAAATACCATAGGTTTAATGAGAGAATTTCAAACTATAGTTATGTTTTATTTGGTATAATATAAACTATGAATTATATGTTATATTTGATATAATATTTAGTATAATATATGTTATATGATAAATGAGTTATTACATAATTTATATTATTTTAATTAAATTTAAAATTAGTTTTAAAATTTAATTAAAGGAGGGAGTTGAATAACTCCCTCCCACAATTTTCTTAAGTTTGAACGTGAGACGAGAAGTGGTTGGGGGTTTTCTTCTCCATGACCAAAAACATATAATGGAGATGTTTTTTTTTAGTCGATGTCCTTCCATAAAAAATTCTCTCAACCCAAAACTCAGAGCCTACACCTCTTGAGAATTCTCTACCCAAAAGAGAATATAGAAGGTTCTGATTGGTGGTGTTATCGTTGGGTGTTCGTGTTTCCATGTATTGTTCGTGACGGGTTCTCAGCATTGGATACACCTCAGCAGAATGGTGTAGTGGAGAGGAGAAACATAACCTTGTTGGACATGGTTCGGTCAATGATGAGTTACGCTTCCTTACCGAACTTGTTTTGGGGTTTTGCAGTGGAAACTGCAATGTATATATTCAACCGTGTTCCTTCCAAGAGCATTGCGAGAACACCTATGGAGTTGTGGAACGGGCGTCAAGCTAGTTTACGTCACTTCCGCATATGGGGTTGTCCAACACATGTGCTTGAAGCTAATCCAAAGAAATTGGAACCATGGTCGAGGTTATGCCTCTTTGTAGGCTACCCCAAAGGTACACGAGGGGTTATTTTTATGATTCGACGGAAAATAGAGTGTTTGTTTCAATGAACACTACCTTTCTGGATGAGGATCATATTAGGGAACACAATCCACGTAGTAAGGTCGTGTTATATGAGCTTTCCAACAAAATTACTGGAACTTCAACAAGAGTTGATGAAGAACCTGCTTCATCAGTAAGAGTTGTTGATGATAGTTCATCTAATAGGTCGGTTCCACCTCAAGAGTTGAGGGAACTCGATGCAGTGAGAGGGTTGCGAACCCACCCGTTCGCTATATGGGTTTCACGAAAATCCTGGCTATGGTAGCCGATGATGACATTGAGGATCCGTTGTCTTATCAAAAGACAATGGAGGATGTTGACCAGGATGAATGGGTCAAAGCCATGGATCTTGAGATGGAGTCGATGTACTTCAACTCAGTATGAGATCTTGTAGATCAGCCTGATGGGGTCAGACCTACAGGTTGCAAATGGATCTATAAGAGGAAATAGGGTGCTGATGGAAAGGTGCAAACCTTCAAGGCTTGACTTGTGGCAAAGGTTTATACCCAGGTGGAAGGAGTCGACTATGAGGAGACTTTCTCACTTGTTGTCATGTGAAAGTCGATCCGAATCCTCCTGTCCATTGTTGCTTATTATGATTATGAGATTTGGCAAATGGACATCAAGACTGCCTTTCTGAATGGCAATCTTTATATGGTACAGCTCGAGGGATTCATTGCCCAAGGTCAAAAGCGAAAGGTTTTCAAACTGAATTGATCCATTTATGGGCTTAAACAAGTGTCTCGATCTTGGAATATTCTATTTGATACTACGATCAAATCGTACGGCTTTGACCAAAATGTTGATGAACCTTGTGTCTACAAGAAAATCATCAGCAGTTCAGTAGTTTTTCCACTGATGTATGTAGACGATATTCTACTCATTGGGAATGATGTAGAACTACTAACTGCAATTAAGTACTGGCTAGTGACTTAGTTCCAAATGAAATATTTGGGAGAGGCTTAGTTTGTTCTTGGTATTTAGATCTTTCGGGATCGAAAGAACAAAGTGCTAGCATTATCTCAAGCATCGTACATTGACAAGATGTTGCTCAAGTACTCGATGCAAAACTCCAAAATGGGTCTACTGCCGTTCAGGCATGGAGTTACTTTGTCTAAGGAAATGTGTTCTAAGACATCTCAAGAGGTTGAGGAGATGAAACGGGTCCCATATGCATTTTCCATTGGCAGTTTGATGTATGCGATGCTCTGTACTAGACCAGACATCTGTTATGCTGTGAGACTAGTCAGTAAGTATCAGTCTAACCCAGGACAGGATCATTGGATCGCAATCAAGAACATCCTCAAGTATTTTCGGAGAGCGAGGGACTACATGCTCATGTATGGAACTAGGGATTTGATCCTTACTGGATACACGAATTCTGACTTTCAGACTGATAAGGACTCTAGGAAGCCACTTCAGGGTTAGTTTTTACTCTTAATGGAGGAGCAGTAGTGTGGTGAAGCACTAAGAAAGAGTGCATCACCGAATCCACGATGGAGGCCGTAACGGCTTGTGAAACTGCTAAGAAGGCCGTTTGACTCAGGACGTCTCTGACAAATCTGGAAGTTGTTTCAGACATGTCTAAGCCCATCACTCTCTATTGTGACAATAGTGGTGTTCTGGAAAACTCTAGAGAGCCCAGGATTCACAAGCACGAAAACCATATAGAGAGAAGTACCATCTCATCTGCGAGATAGTGAATCGAGGAGACGTGATAGTCATGAAGATCTCTTCGGAGCATAACGTTAGGGTCACCTTAAGAGCATGGGTCTACAGGACCGCCTGCGACTGGACTAGGGCAAGTGGGAGATATTTTTGTATTGGGCCTTAGTGCCCTAGTTTATTGTTTTGTACTAGTTGTTTGTATACCCCACTCGCTTTAGGACAAGTGGGAGAGTGTTGGGGATGATGCCTTAAACTCTCGTTGGGTCCGCTAGTTTGTAAACACAGTTTTGAACAAACGCTTGTGATGTAATAATATATGATATTTTCTTCACTTTTTTCTATGGAACATTGGATGTTTTAATTGCTTTACCACAAACCAATAAACTAAGATCCCTGGTTGTCGTTTGTAACAAATGCCTGGATGTTTATTAATTTACAAACGACGAGTTTTAGGACATAAAATCCAAAAAACTCCCACTTGAACTAAAATTCCTAGTGGAGTATCACAATGTTGAATTTAAGTGAGAAACATATGAGTACAATAAACATATGAATACAATAAACTAGGGCATATACCCAAAAGTTCTCCCACTTGTCCTAGTTTACAAATTTTGTAGACCTAGACTTTATAAGTGACCTTTAAACACTTTAGTCGTGAGGGCCTTTGTAAAAGGATCAACAATGTTTTGCTCAGAAGATATCTGGGTTACTACAACGTCTCCACGATGTATAATCTCCCGGATCAGGTGGTATTTGCGCTCAAGCGCTTTTGGCTTCTTGGTTCTTTTGAATTTGCAAGTGCACCACTATTATCACAATATAGGGTGATAGGCAGATGCATATTTGGAACGACTTCTAAATCTATCAAGAATTTCCTCAACCATACACTACTTCGTTTGCTGCTTCACAAGAAGCTACGTATTCAGCTTCCATTGTGGAGTTAGCAATACAATTTTGCTTCACACTTTTCCACACTATTGCTCCTCCGTTAAGAGTGAACACTGATCTAGATGTAGACTTTCTAGCATTTTTATCGATTTGAAAATCAGAGTCAGTGTATCCAGTAAGGATCAAATCCTTAGTACCATACACGAGCATGTAGTTCCTCGTTCTCCTAAGATACTTAAGGATATTTTTAACGGCAGTCCAATGATCATATCCAGGATTGGACTGATACCTACTGACTATCCCTACCGCGTAACATATGTCAGGTCTAGTACATAACACATCAGGCTCTCTACTGTGGAAGCATAGGGAATGCGTCTCATATCCTCAACCTCTTGAGGTGTCTTAGGACATTGATCCTTTGACAAATGAATTCCATATCTATAAGGTAACAGAGCTCTTTTAGAATTCTGCTTCTTATACCTAGACAACATTTTGTCTATATAAGTTGCTTGAGACATGGTTAGTGTTCTGTTCTTGCGGTTCCGAATAATCTGAATCCCGAGAACATACTGCGCATTCCCCAAATCTTTCATTTGGAACTGCATTGCTAGCCATTTCTTGATGTCAGTTAGGTAACCTACTTCATTCCCAATGAGTAAAATATCGTCAACATATAAAACTAAGAATGCTATAGTAGAATTGACGATCTTCTTGTAAAAACAAGGCTCGTCAATATTCTGTTCAAAGCCATAAGATTTGATCACAGTATCAAATCTTATATTTCAAGATCTAGAAGCTTGTTTCAACCCATAAATAGATTTCTGAAGCTTACAAATCTTTTTTCTTGACCTTGTGCAATAAACCCTTCTGGTTGAGCCATATAGATACTCTCCTCAAGATCGCTGTTTAGAAAGGCTGTCTTAACATCTATCTGCCAAATTTTATAGTCATAAAAGGTGCCAATAGATAAGAGTATTCTAATCGACCTAAGCATGGCAATGTGAGAGAAAGTTTCTTCACAGTCCACTCCTTCTCTCTAGGTATAACCCTTTGTCACAAGTCGAGCCTTAAAAATCTGTACTTTACCGGCTTGGTCTTGTTTTCTCTTGTAGATCCACTTACAACCAATTGGTTTTACATCATTTGGTTGATCTACAAGTTTCCAGATAGAATTGAAGTACATAGACTCCATTTCGAGGTTCATGGCTTTGACCCACTGATCACGGTCCACATCTTTCATCGCCTGTTTATAGGTCGATGGATCCTCTATGCCGTCATCAGGTATGACAACTTGTATTTTTGTTAAACCCAAGTAACGATCAGACTGATGAACAACCCTCCAACTACGTCGAGGCATTCTCAACTCTTGAGAAGGATGTGACCGACTAGATGTACTAGTTTTATCTACTACTTTAATAGATAAACTAGCTCTATCTGTAGCGTCTTTTGAAATTTTATTCAATACTAGTCTACTGCGAGATTGATGACTTCTTATGTGGTCTTCTTCTAAGAATGTGGCATTTGTCGATACAAATACCTTATTCTCTTGAGGATCGTAAAAAAGACCACCTTTTGTTTATTTTGGATTACCTACAAATAGGTATAGTTTTTAATGACGTTCCAATTTTTTAGGATTTTGCACCAACACGTGTGCCGGACATCCCCAAATCCTAAAGTGACATAAACTGCCTTTACATCCTTTCTATAGCTCATAAGGTGTTTCTGAAACACTTTTAGAGGGAACGTTATTCAAAATATAGACAACAGTCTCTAATGCATATCCCTAAAAGGAATCAGGCAACTCAGCAAAGCTCGTCATTGAGCGAACCATGTCCAACAAGGTTCTATTTCTTCTTTCAGATACACCGTTCTGCTGAGGCATATTAGGTGTAAAGAGTTGTGACTTGATTCCATATTCTATCATATAGTCCTGGAATCTTTAGTCTATGTACTCCCCACCTCGATCTGATCGTAGTGTCTTAATTGTTTTACCTAACTGGTTCTCAACCTCAACCTTATATTCTTTGAACTTTTCAAAAGAATCAGACTTGTGATGCATTAGGTAAATATGACCATACCTTGAATAATCATCAATAAAACTGATGAAATATTCATACCCACCTCGTGCTTTGACATTCATCGGTCCACAGAGGTCCGAATATACGAGCTCTAAGGGTATTGTGGCTCTGAGACCTTTTCCAGTAAAAGATCTCTTAGTCATTTTTCCCTCAAGACAAGACTCACATGGAGGTAAAGAATTGTCTTCTAACTGATTTAGGAGTCCATTCTTAATTAATCTCTCAATCCTATTGAGATTTATATGACCAAGTCTTAAGTGCCATAGATAGACATTAGAAGAAATTTTTTGTCTTTTATTCTGAGTTTCGACTGTTCTAAACATCTCAGTATTTAAGACAAATTTTGCTTTAGTTGGTCTTAACTTATATAAGTTGTGTTCAAGTATAGCAGAACAAATTTGAATACCTTTTCTGAAAATGAACGCTTCATTAACTTCAAAAGATATTTTATACATTTTTTCCATAATACAACCGATAGATATTAAATTCCTCTTCATAAGAGGTGCATACAAAACATCTTTAAGTATGATATATCTATCGTCAAAAATCAACTTCAAGTCTCCCACTGCTTCAGTCGAGATAACCTTTCCTGTTCCAACCTTGAGGGTGATCTCGCCTTCTTCAAGCTTTTTCCAGAATCTAGTTTCCTGAAAAGAGAAGCAAATATGATTAGTGGCTCCTAAATCCAATATCCAGGTTGAGGTATCATCCTCCACTAAACATGTCTCAGCAACTAGTAAATCATATTAACCTCATGCTTCTTTCAAGGCAGGGGCCTGAGGACATTCCTCAATTAAGACAAATCTCAGTTCATCTATTACTAGTATTGAATTCATATTGTTTTTCCATGTTGAGTAATTATCGCCATTTAGTTTCTCGGAAGCTAAGAGTTGATCTAAGAGCTAGACATGCTGAAAAGAAAAATATATCCTTTTTAGTAAAAAAACATTAATATTTTAAATCCAATCAAGTTTAGCAAAAAAAATCTAATAATGTACCCTTCATTATTATATTTTGCAATGATATTTCAATGGTTTAGAATAACCTTCACCAAGGGGTGATCGACTATTCCTCTGTTGAACCAAGACTATCTTGACTAGATACTATTACCAGAATAACTCTTATTCCTATAGTAACTCAGTTATCGCTATTTTGGTCAAGAATTTACTAACACTTAGAAATTCTCGTAAGTGTGACCCTCCATTTTCAGACCTCAAAGATCGGAATCATTATGCTCCCGAAGTTGGAAAGACAAGAATGAAAATGGACCTGAGAGACCCTATCTATTTCTAGAGTTTGCGGAGTTTCGAATCCTACAATACAGCCCTTCGATTGGTAAGGTTGCTCCGGGGCAGACATGTAGGCGCATTATAGGAATCTCACGGTGCGACCTAATGGAAGAGACCGTAGGATGTGTTGACACACTTCCTTGTCCCACTTACTATGAACAACTTCCCCTATTCACCTTGGTATTGACTCATGCAAACACTCTCTAAATGGAGTCCGCTCCCAGGGTGGCCCAAAGCCAAGCATGAATCTCACGGTGTGAACTCTTAAGAACGCTAGAGCTAAAAGTACATTACTTCTCTTCAGCTGAAATGTTCTAGACGGTTAGGGTATAGAATACTTAGCGATACATTTCGGCTAATTAAACATATCCTAAGTCTAGGTGATTCATCCAAGTATAACTTTTATACTGGATTTTTAACCTACGATGTCTAGGTGATAAACAAATTTTATTACCTCACACTGCTCATGCATGCTCATAAAACCGGTTTAACCTAACTCAGACGCCAACTCGATCTCCAAGTAGTAGGTGTTCTGTGAATCGTCAACTTAAAAACCTTCAACCTTAGTCATCTTATCTGACTTTTTGCCAAGATCTTGCCGGGTGAGTTTTCTTGTAACTTTGACTTTACAAGATATCGACCTATTTTCTATGAAAATTGGGATTGCTCGATGGTTAACCCTAAATCAACGTCGCCATCTTATCTTTGTTATAGATTTTAGAAGTTTAGGTTATTTTATAACAATTATAACCCTAGAGCATTCATCTATAGCATGCTTCTTTGAATCAAACATGCTTTAATATAACACTTATATTAAAACTAAGCATGCATAGTATATATTTTATTACACTTATAAGATATAACAAATGCATGTCACATGCTTTTCCTATGGTGGGGTTTTAAAACTATATTGCATACTATATGGACACATAATTAAACAAAATTATACATCACATACATAATAGGTAAACAACACTAAAGTGGACCGATTTTGGCATTAAAAACAAACAAATAACTAATTTATTACAAAAATTAGCAACCAGCTTCCCGGAATCGGCTTCAAACACTTTGAACCATCTTGAACTGACCAAAAAACTCTTGAACCAACCAAAAAACTCCCGAACCGGCCCAAAAACTCCAAAACCCAAGTTGAACCGATCAAACCGGCTCTACTAGGTCAAACGGACTAGTCCAAACCATCTGGACCGGCCGGTCAATGCATGCTGGTGCAGTCAATGAAACGCAGGCGGGTCAGGTCGAACGAAAACGGAGCGAGCGCGTGGGTCGCGAGCAGGTGGGAGGCGTGCGGGTAGCTTCGAACTAGGTCACGCGAATCGGAGCGTGCGGGCACTCGGGTCGGATCCGGCCGAGCAGGCGTTCGAAGCCAGGCACGAGTGCGAGAGAATCCAGGTGGCGAATCGGGTCGGGTCAGGTCTGGGAGCCTTCTCTCGAGTCTGGTCGCCAAATTTGAGTCTGTGATGCATTTTTCTTCAATTTGCTGCTATTCTTTCTCCCGGAAACAAGAAATTACAACCTAATTTCAACTCTAATGACTCCAGCAAATTTACAGACCATTTTTCACACATTAATACTCATAAACACGTGAGCAATTACAAATTTCCATAAGAAATTTAGAGAAAAGCAATGCCAAAATCATAATAAATCCACTTTAGTCCATATTTCATTCAATACTTGAATAGATAAGAAAAAAACACCCAACATAAGTAATTGAGCGTAGTTCTAGCATTCTATGATACCACATAATGGAACATGAGACATACGCAGCGGAATTAGGATCTCATTACACTCTAATTGTGTGACCTGGTGGATGAAGAAAACCGAGAGAGAGAAAAGAGATGGAAAATAAGATGGATCTTTGGTTTTTGGTTTTCCCTTTGTTTTGTAGCCCAATTTTGAAAAAACTAAATTTGACAAAATTGCAAAAAGTTTTAAATCCAAATTCAAAAGCCCAATTTATAGAAAAAAACCATGCAACAATTGCATGAACCAAATCCATAAAAACCCAACACCTAGCCCACTATTTTGTTAGCAAAATTATCCAACAAAAGTTTGGATTTTCCCACTAACTTTAGTCAAAGGGCAAAATAGTCATTTGGTCAAAGTCAAACTTTGACCAAAAAGTCAACATTTTGACTTTTTATATTTTTTTCGTGTTGACTAATTTTGACCTCCGATCATGAATCCGTATTCATTTTCTCGAAATTCAAATCACATTTGAATATAAGGTCGGTCAAAGTTTGACTTTTCAAAGTCAAAAGTCAACTCTTTGACTTTTTACATCTATGATCATTTCCATTATTTTCGAGCTTCCGAATATGAACATATTCATATTCTTGATATTTAAATCACGTTTAAATATTAAAGATGTATCTCTAAACTTAAGACCCAACCACTATATCACATATACTTGTCGGTTTCTCTCTCTTCACCTAATTCAAACAATTCGAATTATTCTATCATACTGTTCTAAGTTTATTCCATATGAGCTAGTAGGGGAATCTAATGGACTATAGATCATGGGCTCTAACGATCCGAGATTAGCTAGCTAAACTCTTTAGATGGAGCTAATCAACATTCGTTAACTAACGGGTCATTCCACTATAGTCTCGTAGTTGCACTCCCCTCACTATAGATATATTTGTGTTCATTTGATATAACCATGATTAGTAAGCTAATCCTTCACAAGTTGTTCGTAATCTCGGCTAGATCATAAAAATCGTTTTACCCCCAAGACTACATCTTATTCCTTAAATTCCACTGATCCTCTAATGAACAATTGGTTTAAGGTCCAACCTATAAACCGAATCTCTCTCGGGCCAAGGAGAGGGTGGGGCCCCTTGTTCAAGACCTGGATTCAGTACTAAAGTTAACAACCTATCTACTATCCCTATAACAGGTAGGAGTGAATTTCTTCTTGCACCCTATGTTCCCAGCTATCCACCCGATCTTACCCCTGAAATGGGAGGCTTATTGAGCCAGCGATGATGAACTGCCCTCACCTATGCAGATCTAAGGATAATTCCAAGTGAACAGGAGTTCATAGTTAGCTCAGGATTAAGATTAAGTTACCTAGGTCATCAATTAACGAAATAGTCAGTTTTATACATAAAACGGCATTTAGAACGTAAAAAATGACTATTTCATGGTTCAGTCTTATGCAAACTCATTGCATAGGATGCCCCCCACTCACATATCTCTATATGAACAATTCAGGATCACATCGTTTGTACTAACTATAAAGTGGGCCGCATCCATAGTGTCCCCAGAATAAGGCACCCAATCTTATTCATATACTATAGACCATTTTGGCTATATATTTGAACTTGATCCACATTTATGTCACTACATAAAGTTCAAACTACATTAAATAGCCCCAGAACCTTAATACAATTCATAACGTTCTCAATGTTTTTTTTAATTGTTATTGGATTCAAGATTACAATTTCAATAACAACTTTATCGAAAAACAAATTAGAATATGCTTATTAATTTACAAACTACGAGTTTTAGGACATAAAATCCAACACAAACAAATAGGTCCAAAACAATAAACTAGGGCATAAATACCCAGTGAAACAAAATCTCCCACTTGCCTTAGTCCAACCATAGGTGGTCCCGTAGACTCATGCTCTGAAGGTGACCCTCAGACACTATAGCCATGAGAGCCTTCGTAAATGGATCAGTAACGTTTTTCTCCAAGGTGATCTTCATGACGATCACGTCTCCTTGACGCACTATCTCGCGGATCAAATGATACTTCCGCTCTATGTGTTTGCCGCGCCTGTGACTCCTGGGCTCCTTGGAGCTTGCCACAGCACCCACTATTGTCACAATAGAGGGTGATGGACCTAGACATATCTGGAACAACTTTAAGCTCTTTCAAGAACTTTATGAGTCAGATGACCTTTTTAGCAGGTTCACAAGCCGCTACATACTTGACCTCCATCGTGGAGTCGGCGATGCACCCCTACTTAGTGCTCCGCCACATTACAGCTCCTCTGTTAAGAGTAAATACTGACCCTAAAGTGGACTTCCGAGAGTCTTTATCAATCTGAAAGTCAGACTCCGTGTATCCAGTAAGGATCAAATCCCTAGACCCATACACGAGCATGTAGTCCCTCGTTCTCTGAAGATACTTGAGAATGTTCTTAATTGCAGTCCAGTGACCTTGGTCTAGGTTAGACTGATACCTACTAACTATTCCCACAGGATAGCAGATGTCTAGCATAGTGAAGAGCATTGCATACATTAAACTGCCAACGATAGATGCATATGGGACCCGTCTCATGTCCTCAACCTCTTGAGGTGTCTTAGGACACATGTCCTTAGACAAAGTGACACCATGTCTGAATGATATTAGGCCCTTTTTGGAGTTCTGCATCGAGTACTTGAGCATGATTTTGTCAATATACGATGCCTAAGACAGCGCTAGCACTTTGTTCTTTCGATCCCAAAAGATCTCTATACCCAGAAAGAACTTAGTCTATCCCAAATCTTTCATTTGGAATTGGGTCGTTAGCCAGTTCTTAACTGTAGTCAGTAGACCTACATCATTCCCAATGAATAGTATATCGTCTACATACAATACTAAGAAAGCTACTGAATCGTTGACTATTTTCTTGTAAACACAAGGTTCATCAACGTTTTAGTCAAAATCATACGATTTGATCGCAACATCAAACTAGATATTCAAAGATCGAGACGCCTGCTTAAGCTAATAAATGGACCGATTCAGTTTGCAAACTTTTTGCTCCTCACATTGGGCAATGAATCCTTCGGGTTGCACCATGTAAATGGTCTCCTCAAAATTTCCATTTAGAAAAGCCATCTTGACGTCCATTTTCCAAATCTCATAATTATAATAAGCTACAATGGACAGGAGGATGCAGATCAATTTTAACATGGCAACAGGTGAGAAAGTATCCTCATAATCAACTCCCTCCACCTAGGTATAACCTTTTGCCACAAGTCGAGCCTTGAAGGTTTGCACCTTCCCATCAGCACCCCGTTTGCGCTTGTAGATCCATTTACAACCTATAGGTCTTACTCCATCAGGCTGATCTACAAGATCCCATACCGATTTGAAGAACATCGACTCCATCTCAAGATTCATGGCTTTGACCCATTCATCCCTGTCAATATCCTCCATTTCCTTTTGATAGGACAACGGATCCTCAATGTTGCCATCTACCACTGATAACAGGCAGAAATGCACATTATTACAGTGCAAAGTTATAAAACAATGCAGGATTGCGATGGTAAAAATATACAATATTGCGTCCAAAAGCATTAAATTCACAAAATTGCGATCGCATGTGTCCATCGCATGAAAACAGCTAACTTATGTATTTTTGTGCAGAAAATGCATTGGTGTAAGACGGAAATGTGATCCAAAGAAATTAACGTCCGAGCGCATAAGAGATTGTGACCACAAGGCTATGTGTTTGTTTGCGCTCGCGAAAATCTACTCAAGAAGGTGGCCGAATAGAGCTGGCACATTAAGGTGAGCACATCGGGGTGAAAGCTTAATAAATCACGATGGGACAGAAAGTTGATGACGGTCGCTTCCGAATTAAGTTGACAAGCCGTTAATGACCTACTGTAGCAAGTACACTCAACTTTTTGGTGACAATTATTCGGCGTAACAGACAGAGAATTAATGTCATCTCATCAGTGCAATCATAAGAGAGAAGAAGCTTTTCTCCCTGAAGCTCTATAAATACCGAAGGCCACCTTCACGAAGGAGCTCGAGCAGTTAGTTAGTTAGCCCAGTTTTACAGTTCAGATAGTTAGCCTTTTTCTTAGTTTTCTTTATACTTAGAAGGCGGAAGCGAGAGAAGGGAAAATATGCCGAAAGTTTGTCCTAGACAGCTCGAGAGAGTGTCAGGGAGCGTGGAAAAATAGAGAGAGGGCCGACTCTTGCGAGAGCTAGAATATCTTTAGAGTAGAGTAGAGAAAAACAGTGTAAAAGCCTTAGGAAGCAAGAAATTACTACCAGGCTCTTTATTCTTATTTCGCATTGTCATTCTGTACTTCGATTATATATATATAGAATGGAACTTGCATTTCTACATCTGTTCACTCTCTGTAAAATACGCATGAGTAGCTAAAATTGTCGAATGGGTTGAGAAGTACTTAGCTTACATGACCTAAGATTTTCTTTGCATGCGATCATCTTGTCTTATGTTGCACTCATCACCCTTTAGAGCTACTGGAGAGAGAGTCTAAAGAAAGAACCTAAGACTCGAGAGAGCTAGGTTAAAATCTAGACTCGAGAGAGCAAGATTAGATATGCATAAGCAAGAGATAGAGACTTACAGATAAGCTCTGTTTGCCAACATGCATCGCATGTACCCTAGAAATAGGTCATGATAGTATGCGGTCACCTTGTGTATGTGTGTGTCATTCGTCATTGCATAGACAAGAATAGAGGCTTAAACGTAGGTCCTATAGACACCATCGCATTCATCGCTTGCAATCTAAAAATAAAAGCCATAGCATTTACATTGAGAGATGACTTGCTAGTGTATGTGTGTAGCATGATCGCATAACATGAACGCATTCCTAGGAAGTGTTAGCTAAATCCCTTCTCAACCCGTTCTGCCGCATACTCATCACATCTTCCATATTATTTACTCTTTTCTCAAATCCACCGCATAGCTTTTATATTTCAAACAACCAACCAACCAACGCATTATTTTATTTGTCAGCGCAAAGTGATCTAAAAAATTACCATCGCATACTGTTTTCCTTAGTCCCTGGGCTTACCAGGAAACTCAGTAGCATTTATACTTAGGTCTTACTGAGAAAACTTGCATGCACAATGCATTTCCACCATCGCATTCTTACCATTATTTCATCGCATAACAATAATGCATCAACCAATAGCTAGGATTTCTGTGAAACCCAGATAGCGATCAGGCGAGTTCGTAACCCTCCCACTATATCAAGGTTCCCTCAACTCTTGAGGTGGAGCTGACCTACTAGATGAACTATCATCAATAATTTTGGTTGATGAAGCAGGTCCTTCAACAAATCTTGCTGAAGTTTCAGTAGTTTCTTTAGAAAATTCACTTAACACGACTTTCCTACGTGGACTGTGCTTCCTTTTATGATCCTCCTCCAGGAAAGTAAAATTCGTGGAAACAAACACCTTGTTTTCGGACAGATCATAAAAGTAACCTCCCCGTGTACCTTTGGGGTAGCCTACAAAGAGGCATAACCTCGATCGTGATTCCAACCTTTTGGGATTTACCTCAAGCACACGTGTCAAGCAACTCCATATGTGAAAGTGACGTAAACTAGCTTTACGCCCGTTCCACAACTCTAGAGGTGTTCTTGCAACACTCTTAGAAGGAACACAGTTGAAAATGTATATCGCAGTCTCCACTGCGAAACCCTAAAACGAGTCAGGTATGGAAGCCTAACTCATCATCGAACGAACTATGTCTAACAAGGTTCTATTTCTCCTTTCCGCTACACTATTTTGCTAAGGTGTAGCTGGTGTCAAGAGTTGGGAAACGATTCCATGTTCTAATAAATAGTCTTGGAACTCATAATCCAAAAACTCTCCACCTCGATCTAATTGAAGTGTTTTTATTCGTCTATCCAAAGCATTCTCAACTTCAGCCTTAAATAATTTGAACTTTTCAAAAGATTCTGACTTTCGTTGCATCAGATAGACATACCCATATCTCGAGTAATCATCAATATAACTAAGAAAGTACTCATAGCCTCCTCGAGCTCGCAAATTCATAGGACCACAAAGGTCAGAATGTACTAATTCAAGAGACTCTTTGGCTCGATAACCTTTTCCAGTAAAAGGTCTTTTAGTCAACTTACCTTCAAAGCAAGATTTGCACACTAGTAAAGAATTTTCTTCTAACTCGCTTAGAAGGCCATGCTTCACCAATCTCTCAATCCTATTGAGATTGATGTGCCTTAATCGAAGGTGCCAAATTTTGGCTTTTTTTTTTTTTTTTTTGAGAAACTCGTTGGCGTTTAGATTGAGTTACGATGGATTTAAACATCTCTATGTTATGGAGGGAACTTTAGGCTAACGGCCTTATGAATAAACGCTTTATTCAATTTGAAAGAAAGAGTGTAATGGCATTGTAACAGACACTTTACAAAAATAAGGTTCCTTTTTAGTTCAGGAACTACAAAGACGTCTTTTAATGTAAGAAACCTTTTCTGAAAAGTTAACTAGATGCCTCTCACTGCCACAATTGAGACGACGTGCCCAGTGCCTACTCGCAACGTCATCTCACCAGCCTCTAGCTGTCGCCAGGATCTAATCCCCTGAAAAGAAGAACATACATAATTAGTGACGCCCGAATCTATTATCCAAGCATAATCATCATTCTCCACTAAACAAGTTTCTAACACAAGTAAATCACGTTTACCTTTGTCTGCCTTGGCCTTAGCCTTGGCTGCCTTCTTTTCCTTTAGATAACAAGGACAATTCCTCTTCCAGTGTCTATCCTGATTACAGTGGAAATATTTTCCTTTTTCAACCGGTGGTAGACGCTTCTTCTAGGCGACAGGTGGCGGGTTAGCAAGCACATTCCCTTTCCCTTTACCACCCTTCTTCTTCTTCCTCTTTCCAGAATACGAAGTTGAAGGTGCAAACTTTGTTCCTAAAGTCGAACCTGGATAAAACCTTTTAAAAGACGAGGCAACATTTGTCTCACCTCCCCTTTTCTCCTTACTTTTCAACAAGGATTGGTAAGTCTGCAACTCATTGAGGAGGGTGATGAGGGAGTAGTCCACTTTGTTAAGAATCATATTGCTAACAAAGTGGAGGAAGCTCTCTGACAATGAATGTAGGATAATGCTAACCTGACTGCCCTCATCGATTTTAGACCTATTCATTTTCGCCACGTTAAAGTGGGCTATCATATTCAGCACGTGTTCACGAAAAGAGGTGCCTTCCTCCATTTTGGAGCTGAAGATGTGTTTCAGAGCCTCATTCTTGAGTTGTTCAGACGGTTGTCTGAACATTCCCTGTAAGGACTCCATGATCTCACATGCGAGACCATAGACTCGTGTTTCTTGGCCAACACGTCACTAAGACTGGCTAAGATATAGGCTCAGGCCTTCTCGTTTGCCCATGTCCAACGCTCGTACGCTGCCCAAACATTTCGAGTAGTGTCCTAAGGTGGAATAGAAGGACATTCCTCCGTAAGGACAAACTTCAGATCCTCGATGATGAGTATCGTCGTGAGCATATGTTTCAAACTTGAATAGTTTTGGCCATTCAGTTTTTCGACGCTAAATAAACTGATAGTGGTTGTAGCCATTAAAAACCGTTGCTGAAAAAAAGAATAACTTTTATAAGATTTTGCAAAAATCACATTTTTTAACCAATTAGTTATAGCAAAATAGATTCCAAGTACCCTAAGTGATAAGACTTTTATTTTGCAATGATGCCCCAACGAGGCAGGACAAATGTCACCGGTGGGGTGATCAGATGTCCCTTCATTGGGATGAGACATTCTCAACCATTAGGCAGAAATAACTCTTGGAACTATACCTAATAGCCACCATTTGTTCGGTCCAGAACTATTAACCCTTAACAATTCTGCGTAAGTGTAACCCCGTTTTCGGCCCCAGAGTCCCGCCCTAATGCGCCCATCGTTAGGAAAAAGCATATTAGGACAAGAGATTAAGTAACCTTATCCTCTTTACAGGAGATCAAATAAAGAAACACGCAAAACAACCATCCTATAGGGGGACACACCCAGGGTGCCACGAGGCGATGCTTAGAAACTTTATTCAATCTAACGAGAGAGACCGTGGGATATGCTGTCACACTTTCTGCTTCCACTTACTATGAACATTCTCTCCATTCACCTTAATATTGATTTACCCAAACACCATCCTTTAGGGGGACACTCCCAGGGTGTCACGAGACCGAGGATAGATCTCACGATGTGGACTATGAGGGAGAAACGCAAGAGGTGTAAATGAAGCATCAAATGCCCCAAGTATCTCCCACTGGATGTACTACCTAGGAGTTTATTAACCTAGATAATTCGGCTACTGATTATAATCTAAGTCATTTATTAAGTTTGCTCAAAAACAACTTTTCTCTTTGAAATAAAAACAAGTCAAAGTAGTCACATTAAGCTCTTTAACGACTGGCCTTAACTTGCATGCATGCATCAAATCTATCTAAATCACCTTTTCAGGTAGGTTCCTGAGTAGGGGTGTTCCATTGTCGTCACCTTAAATACCCTAGCCTAGACAGAACCTGCTTTAGACAAAAGATCTATTATAGATAAATTTCTACATATTAATCTGTTATTAATTATTTTAGTTCTAATTTCATTTTATAACTATTTATAAAATAAACAACTAAAACACACATGCCACATAACGAAGTATTTATAATGCTTATAAATATTACGTTAAATAAATAATGCATACATAAATATAACCCTTATATTATATGATACATGAGCATGTATTTACGTAAATTAAATTATGCTTCACTAAATCATAACACTTATAATAAAGAGAATGTGCATGACCTAAGTGGGATTTATTTGTATGTGCATACCATATGACATAAAAAAAACATACATCACATGCATAAAACCATGGATTAATGGACTAGGATGAACCAAAACAAAACCGGAATGAGAAAGCGATCTATTTACATAATTCTACTGAGAAAATCGGTTCACAAGTGAACCGGGTCTTGAACCACTGGGCGAAGCTCCCATCATTTAGTAAACGCCTCCAGGTAAACGATCATGTAGCACACACTAGAAAATAGAGTAAAAGCTAAATGATCGCATAGACAACAATGAGGCCGTGAAGCCTGATTGTTTAAACGATTGCTTAGCACGCGAAAGGTAAACGATTTACCATGCAATTACCTCCCAATCGTATAGTCAGTAACTAAGCGATGAGGCTTACTGGGCTATATGACCGTCTAGTGCGCACGCACGTTAAACGACAGTCGAACATCTGATATTTAGCGATCGTCTACCTCATCGTCTACACGACACGACCAACACTTGATCGTCTTTTTCCACGAAGAAAAACAACCCTTGCTCTGAACTTCATCACGAACGACTCAAGACTCAAACTAACTTTGAATTTACAGACTCGATAGTAATTAATTATGCCAAAAAATGCAGGGGTCTTTACAATTAACTAGAGAATTCAACAAACCGAGGTTACATCCTAGAAAACTCCATTAATCCACACATCTACAAACGAATTAACAATTAAAACAGAGAGTAGACATGTTGCACCCACTGTGAATGTAAATTCAATTCTATTGCAGCAATGAATTGGAATATCAGAAACCGAGTGCTCTGGTACCAATTGAAGGAACTCTTATTCAAGAGTACCTACGAGCGGAAATGGATCTTACCAATTCATTGTGACAGAATTACCACATATACATTCAAACATACTAAAATGCATTCATAATGTTAAAGAGATCGAGAAATCATACCATATGAAGACTTTTTCTTCATAGCAAATCTAAAGCTCAATCGTCTACCTCGAAAATATCCACATGAACAGAAGGAAACAGAGATGACACCACCACTTAGAGCCCTTAGTATTCTTGGAGTGAGAATCCAAAGTGTGGGCTTTGTTTGGATTTGGTAGAGGGGATGAGGAAGAGAGATCGTATACAATGATCAAGCAAGTGGAAGATGAGTTTATCTATCGTATGGATAAGATGCTTGATCGTTTAGGTGAAGTATACGATCGTGTAGGAAATAAGTAAGCGATCGTCTAAACGATCATGTAGGAAAAGGTAAGCAATCGTCTAAACGATCGTGTAGAAAAACTAAACAATCGTCTATACGATCGTTTAGTAAATATCGGGAGCTAAACGATCGCTTAGGAAAAGGTAAACGATCGTTAAGTAAATAGCATGCGCAGGTGTAATCGTTAAGCGATCGCTTAGCAATATCGTATAGGTAAGCGATCGTGCAGGCACTATCGTGTAGACACTGATTTTCTAAGCAATGACACACTTTTTAACACAATGTCCATGCATCTCATGCTTGACACACCGTAAGCTATTTATGCGTCTCAAAGTGATCTTTCAACTCACTCATCCGTTATTAAGACAGAAGAGACGTCGCCCCATTTCCCTTTTTAACTGTCCAATGATTGTGACCACATCATATTCATAACATATAAATTAATATCATATATTAATTATAGTATTTTTCCTCTACTAGATATAAATCATATTTATATCCAATTTCCTCCAAATTAATGTATCTCATACATAAAGTTAATTATATCATATATAATTAACTAGTTCAATTATATCATATATAATCGAACTCCCTCTTGTCAATTTGAACATTTCAAACTGACCCAAAAGCTGACTCTCAATTTGTATCCAAGCTACCAAGGGGACCTTACGGACCTAAGGCTTGAAGCTCCAACGTGACATGAATAGCTTACTAAACTCTTTAGTCACGATATCCACCATCCATTAACTACCAGACATTCCACTAAAGACCGACAGTTGAACTCTTCTTGCCATATATATATTTCTATGTCCATTGGATATAATCAATCATCAGTACGATGACCCTTCATAGATGCTCGTAATTACAGCAGGCTAATGATTAAAATTATGTGGGACGCAATATACGATGCATGTCTTAGGTTATGCGTTTATACTCATGTGTCAGTGGTCATGCGTTGGAATGAAAATATGCGTTACTCTTCTATCCGATGACCATGCGTTCCTGTCACAAGATTTCTTGCGCTCGCGCCAAGTATAATGCGAACACAAGTTTCTCGGATGATCCGAGGTCGTACTCAGGGACTTGTAGCTAAGTGTATGTGGTGGATTAATAAAAGAATGATGAGGGCTATAAGCTAATAAACTACTCCTACTCCTAACTAACAGAAAAAGCAGTGGGAATATGAATGAGAGATAGAGACACGACAATTGTTGACGGGTAGTAAAATGCATGGAAAATAGATAAAATGTAAGGATGTCTTCATCGCAACCCTAATCTTGACTGCAAGGGCAACCTCAGCCAATGCAAAGCTATGCGATCATGCTACACACACTTGAGCTTAATTCTAGGATGCATGCGGTGTATATGCGACGGTGTCGAGAGGCCTTATTTCTAAGTCTCTATTCTTGCTCATGTGCTCCCACACATAAACAAGATGACCGCATACCACTGTATCCCACTTCTGGACGCATGCAATATCCTATCCGTAGGGTGCATATGCTGTGTAATAGCAAATGGAGCTTATCTCTAAGTTCCCCATTCTTGCTTATGCATTCTAATCCGCTCTCTCGAGTCTTAGATTTGGTTTTTAGACTACTCTCCCAAGTATGCCTAAATGATGAATGATGCGCTCATAAGACAACGTAATCGCATAAACCTGGCTAACATAAGATTATTCCTATCTCTAGTGAATACTTGTTTACATTACTTAATGCGACCAACCACTTATCCTCCCGTGCAGTTAGTTGTTGCTGACTTTATGTCACACTCCCTCCCTAGCCTTAGCCCTAAGACTTGGAAGGGAGCATGAGGGTACACCAGTAGTATTCCAAAACAATATTTTAATTTAACATTTCCCCCCTTATCTATCAAATACTTTAACATGTTTACCATAATTTATCTAAGTTTCATACATATAGTTCAATTTCCTATGTTCCTTTATCACATGATCCGAGCCGTGCCCTGAGAATTTACCAAGTCCTGGTGTTTTGGTGGTTTGTAGACTTCTTCCTGAACGCTCCTCTTTGCTACCTGGGGGGGTGGGGGGGGATAGAAGAAAGCATTTGGAAGAGTGTGAGCTACTAAGCCCAATGAGTGGTGCTTTTAAAATAATATCACTTTACAAAACATATTTTTGGGAAGTCAATCACATAATCACAATTTCAGTATAATTTATGCATGATCATGTGTAAATTCATTCAATCATCATCCTATACTTGGCATGTTCATATCATGTACATACTATCAATCATAACAACCTTTTATGGAAACTTTCCTATAACCCACTTTTCCCACCAATGTGCACATCGATAATTCTTTTCCCGCTAGTCATGCTTAGGTAACTTGACTATATTTCCCACCGACCGAGGCCGACTATATTTTCCCACCAAGTATCTTTTTTAAGCATGTTAACTTATGTAGTCCGGGTATAACTCAGTTTCCATATAAATTTCACAAACAATATCATGGTAAGCAGTATAACATCATCAGCATGTATTTTGCACTTACATGCATATATTCACATATCATTGTATAAAACTAAGTAACCATTCACTGCAAGCAAGTTTTTCCACTAAAATCACCTTGAGAATACCTTCCTGAGAATTCCTCCATATCAATGAAAATTCCTCAATTAATACTTGTTATATCAATAAATAATGTTAAAATAGCCAAAATACCATTATATAATGAAAATACCAGCTTACCCTACTCCAATTTAGCCAAAATCCTAAAATTAGCCTTTTTAGAGGTTATTTGGACTGTGGTAGGCAGCTGGGCATTTGGCTGTGTGCAGGGTGGGCGTGTTGTGCCACACAAGGGGCTGACGCATTGGGCGTGCGTGCACGGTGGGGCTGCTACACTGGGCGTGATGTGTCACACGTTGGGGAAACTGCGCTGGCTAGCGCGCGGGATTCGTCGAGCGAGGCACGCTGCTGGACGGACGTAGCGCTGCAAGGCGTGCGCACAGGGTACCGGATGCATGGGCTGGCTATGCGTCCGGGTTAGCTCAATGCCTCACCAACGCAACCTTTGTTTCTATTGAACTCCAATTAACTTGGCAGCCTAATAACTCAAATGTAACACTCTAAATATGCTCTCAACACAAGATTTTGGTGATGGTATGAATAAATCCTTCTCGCCCCCTCTATTTATAGCCATTCCAAACTCACTCCCTGGTGACAACTCAACTTCCATTTGTCTCACTTCGGAGCTTCCACACTTAGCCTACTCCAACCTAGCCTTGAGTTGTTCCCACCTCAGCTTGCCAGCCAAAATTTCCTTTTTTGCATGTAATCTCTTTCACCCACCTCCTGCTTAGGGTGATAAGACTTCCATTGCATGAAATCTCCTTTGTCCACCTCCTACTAGAACTTTGTGTGATCCTTCTTTTGCCACCTAAGTCACTTAAATACTTAAACATATTCCTCCATTTAAATTGTTTAAGACTTATGATCGTATACTATTGGCATCTTCCTTGGAGTTCCTTTCCATAAATTAGCCTTACTCTTTGTCCTTAATGCATCAACTTACCTCCATTAAAATTCCACGTAGCCATCGCATGAGTCGGCCATCACCAATGCATAGGGTGGCTGCTCACCCTTGACGCATGGCTTGCTAGGTATGCTTGCTCGGCCTACTTGGCATGGACGCACGACATTGACCATCGACGCATGGGCATGTTGCCTAGGCACTTGCGCGCTTGGCCGCATAGGCGCACTCGGCTGCGTGGGCGTGTCTCACCACATGGGCGTGCCTTGCCGCATGGGCATGCGCTTGGCATAACGCATTGACGCATGGCTGCTCGGCAGACTCGGCAGCGCTCGACGCATAGGATGGCTTGCCCGCTCGATGCATAGGCAGGGCGCTCGGCATACCTGTTCGACGAATGGCCTGTGTGCTTGGCCCCGACGTATGGCCTGCACGCTTGGCATCGACACATGGCCTGCGCGCTTGGTATCGACCCATGGCCTGTGCACTTGGTATCGATGCATGGCCTGTGCGCTTGGCATCAACGCATGGCCTGTACGCTTGGTATCGACGCATGGCCTGTGCGCTTGGTATTGACGCATGGCCTATGCGCTTGGCATGCCCACTTGACGCATGCTTCCTGCCCGTGTTCGCATGCCTTTACATTGGTTGTATGCAAGCCCTTAGCCATTTTTCAAGTCTTCTTGCTTCCATTCTCCATGCACTCTTGCGTTTAACATGCCTAAGCCTTCCATATGCGTTGGCCCATTGGTCACCTTTCTGGATAATTTAGTATTAGTGTTTTACACTCTTTGCCCCAATATCCTTATTTAGGATTTTTCTTCTCTATTTAACCTTCCACTTTAGATTTAGTGTTAGGGTCTTACACTTACTCATAGACAAGCATTGTGTCTGCCCATAGATAGGCGTTGCTCAGCTTCACACTAAGCAAATAAGGTTTTCTCATAACACTCACGCAATGCACACCTCCCGGTGGTTTGCTACATGCTTCATATTCCTATGCTGCATGACTAAGTATGCGACACTCTAGCAATCTTACTAAGTGATGCAATGAAAGTTAAGGATGCTAAGTAATGAAGATGAAGATGGAATCGAAGGAAATTATAGAAATGCATTGTTCACAAAAGGTATTAATTCCTTAAAGCATGATGTAATACAATACAATATAAGGAAATAAGAGAAAATGAAAGGATCAGCTAGAGGCAGTGTCTTACTTCCAGCAGATGTGTGTCAAGGCTGCCGGTGGTGCCATGGATGGGCGGTGGAGCAGACTCTCTCGAGCGCTAACTTCGATGAAGGCTCTGGTCGTCACTTGGAATGGATGAAAGAGATGAAGAACTCTCAAGTTTTCTTCTCACGCGTACGTCTGGATCATAAGGATCCGCCCTAAGGCGAGCCTCAGGTGAAAAATCATGGATGATCTGAAATAATGCTCAACGGCTTCAATTTATAGAGCTTGATCACCGACAACATTAATGGACCTGCTCTGATTCTGACATTCACGGTGTGATGGTCTTTTTCTGAATCTTTGCTGCTAACAGCGTGGTAGGTGAAATGTCAACATCATCTTTTAATACTCCTGAGATATGCATTCATGTTGCATTTCACTAACCTTGTGTTTATCCCTCTATTATGGTTATCGTCAAGTAGCCACAATCTCCTTGCGATGATCGCATTCACTTGATGGCCGCAACGTCTCAGCGATGATCGCATTCGCTTGATGACCGCGACCTCTATGTGATGGATGCATGCGATTGATGGCCACAACATCCATGCGTCGAACGCATGCGTTCACCTTTGCGATGGAGAAACTCTTTGCATGCGGTCGTCTTTGTGATAGCCTAACTTTCGCATATACTTCCGCTTCCTGCGTTAGCTACAAAGATAGACAATTGAATGCATAATAACGCATAATAGTGGGTTAGCCGAGATTCTTAATGTCGATGAATGCAAACTCATTTTCTCATGAATTTCAAACATAATTGCCGCCTATTTTGCTTAACAGCCCTCATAATTCTAAATAAAAGGCCTAAGATGGCGTGCAATTTTGCATGTCATCACACCCCCAAACTTAAAATCATGCTTGTCCTCAAGCATGTATTATACTCAAGAAATTCTTAACTCACCTTCTGGCTCTCCTTTACGATGACCAGCCTCTCAGAATATACTTTACTCATACCTTCAAACATGGCCGCAACACTCTCCTCCACTTTAGCTGCTTCTTCAAAAAGATCTTTTCTAAGTTTAAATCCGGCAAGCCTTAGCTCAAAAACTTTTTATTCATTCCCCGCAACTTTGCATTCAGCTTTTGAGAATGCGTTCATTCAAAACAATTCAGCTTTGCGGTTACTTATTAAAAATGCAGTGTTGAACCTGGTTGTGTTCTTCATTTGGCTTGCCCCCACGTGTGTCATGCGGGCATCCAACTTCGGTTGCATTCCATATTCAACTCAACTCATGTCTTGCTCGAATTGGCTTGCACCCGATAGAAGAGTTGTGCTTATGCGTTGATCCTGGTGACTTACTTTCGTTTTGGCTTGCCTCCACGTGTGTCATGCGGACATCCAACTACGAGTAAGTGCCTTTCACAACTTAACTCTTATTAACATGGGTTCCCCATTGCGTTGATAGTGGAGTTGTTATTCTCAAAACATTTTTTTCAATAATGATCGCAATGTAATGAACGCAATTCTCCGGGATCATTGCCACCCTCAAACTTAAAGGTTGGCAGCGCTCTCGCCGCAAAGCTAAAGACAAAATCAATATAAATGAAGTAACAAAGGTTTGAACAAAGGTTTGCACAAAATAAAACTTAGGCTGTCAAAATTTGAAGAAGCTATTTAAAAGTAAGGAGAGCCTTGCGATGCTTAGTTATCGGATGTAGTGAATTATACGAACCATCATAAATGCATCGCAAAGGAACGCAATCGGACAAGGAGAATTTCAAAAGGATAATGCATAAAAAATAACAAGAAAAGAACCATAAGTAGAATAACGCTTGCGACCACGCTTTAGAATTCATGCGATCGAAGCCATGCGTTGAAGGATAGGGAGGATTCTTCCGTTGTAACTGCGCACCGAGGAGAATTATTGTCGCACCTACAAGGACCAACGCACCACAACCAAGGAAGCAACCACATATCCAAAATAACAATAAAAATAAACTAAACTAAGAAAGAAAGGTAAAGATAGAGTAGAAGACTTCCCTGGAGAGATTGGAGTGATGTCATCGCAAAGAGTCTCCCATGCAGAAGATTGCTCTCAACTGCTTAGGTCAAGGGGCTTGCGACCTTTGAAACTTTCGGTAATTGGTGGGCGCATGCGGCCGTCATGTGCTTAGAACTACCTTCAGCTCATGCGACTGATTGCCCTTCTATCTTAGGGTCAATACTAGCTTTCGGCGCATCGTCTACACTTCAATATTGTTTGCAACTTGGTCACACAAGCTACAATACTCCCAAGGTAAAAAGGTTGCCTGCAAAAACAAAAAACTTAAAAAACAATTAGCTACCAAGTCCCCGGCAACGGCATCAAAAACTTGGTGATGTAAAATTAGCATAAGCTCAATACTCACAAGTTTTCTTGCGCTCGTGCCAAGTATAACGCGAACACAAGTTTCTCGAGTGATCCGAGTTGTAGCTAAGTGTATGCGGTGATGTGTTTGTGGCGGATGAATAAAAGAATGATGGGGGTTATAAGCTAATAAACTACTCCTATTCCTAACTGACAGACAAAGCAGTGGGAATATAAATGAGAGATAGAGACACAACAATTGTTGACGCATAGTAAAATGCATGGAAAATAGATAAAATGTGAGGATGTCTTCATCGCAACCCTAAGCCTTGCCGCAAAGGCAACCTCAACCAACACACTACACACACTTGAGCCTAATTTTAGGATGCATGCAGTGTATATACGATGGTGTCGAAAGGCCTTATTTCTAAGTCTCTATTCTTGCTCATGTGCTCCCACACATATACAAGATGACCGCATACCACCGTATCCCACTTCTAGACGCATGCATTATCCTATCCCTAGGGTGCATACACTGTGTAATAGCAAACAGAGCTTATCTCTAAGTTCCCCATTCTTGATTATGCATTCCAATCCGCTCTCTCGAGTCTTAGATTTGGTTTTTAGATTACTCTCCCAAGTATGCCTAAATGATGAATGATGCGCTCATAAGACAAGGTAATCGCATAAACCTGGCTGACGTAAGATTATTCCTATCTTTAGTGAATACTTGCTTACATTGCTTAATGCGACCAACCACTTATCCTCCCGGGCAGTTAGTTGTTGCTGACTTTACTCATAGAAAAGCATTGCGTCCGCCTATAGACAAGCGTTGTTATAGCTTCACACTAAAAAAATAAGGTTTTCTCACAACACTCATGCAACGCATACCTCATGGTGGTTTACTACATGCTTCATATTCCTATGCCGTATGACTAAGTATGCGATACTCTAACAATCTCACTAAGTGATACAATGAAAGTTAAGGATGCTAAGTAATGAAGATGGAGATGGAGTCGAAGGAAATTATAGAAATGCATTGTTCACAAAAGGTATTAATTCCTTAAAGCATGATGTAATACAATACAATATAAGGAAATAAGAGAAAATAAAAGGACCAGCTGGAGGCAATGTCTTGCTTCCAGCAGATGTGTGTCAAAGCTACCGGTGGTGCCATGGATGGGTGGTGGAGCAGACTCTCTCGAGCTCTAACTGTGGCGAAGGCTCTGGTCGTCACTTGGAATGGATGAAAGAGATGAAGAACTCTCAAGCTTTCTTCTCACGCGTTCGTCTGGATCATAAGGATCCGCCCTAAGGCGAGCCTTAGGTAAAAAGTCATGGATGATCTAAAATTATGCTCAGCGGCTTCAATTTATAGAGCTTGATCACCGACAACATTAATGGACCTGCTCTGATTCTGACATTGGGGGCGTGATGGTTCTGTTTTGAATCTCTGTTGCTAACGGTATGGTAGGTGAAATGTCAACATCATCTTTTGATACTCCTGAGATATGCATTCATGTTGCATTTCATCAACCTTGCGTTCATCCCTCTATTAAGGTTATCGTCAAGTAGCTGTAATCTCCTTGCGATGACCGCATTCGATCGATGGTCGCAACTTTTCAGCGATGACCGCATTCGCTTGACGACCGCAACCTCTATGTGATAGACACATGCGGTTGATGGCCGCAACATCCATGCGTCGAACTTATGCATTTGCCTTTGTGATGGAGAAACTCTCCACATGCGGTCGTCTTTACGATAGATCGGCTTTCACGTATGTATCCGCTTCTTGCGTTAGCTACAAAGATAGACAATTGAATGCATAATAATGCATAATAGTTGGTTAGTCGAGATTCTTAATGTCGATGGACGCAAACTCATTTTCTCATGAATTCCAAACATAATCGCCGCCTATTCTGCTTAACAACCCTCATAATTCTAAATAAAATGCCTAAGATGACGTGCATTTCTGCATTTCATCCCAGCCCAATTTACCCTATAGTTACTGTGGACCCCAAATCCTAATTTCTCTACTTGAGTATGTTCCCTACAAAGACTAGTGTGATGAGTAGGTTGATGTGGAAACTAGTGTGCAATGGTAGAGGAAAAAGTGGAGATTTGAAGAAAAGAGGAAATTTGGAAGTTTAACTTTTGAGAAAAATTTGGAATTTTGGCTAAGTATAGAAATTTTGTGTGTTGATATGTTGGAAGAGTGGTTGGTGAAGGCATGCGGCTGAAGAAGGAAAAAGGAGATGATGCATTGGAAGGCACACGAGTAGGCGAGGCATGCATGGAAAGGTAGCCCAAGCATCGAGCAGCCTCGGCAAACACCCATGCCATGCATCGAGCAGCCTCGGCCGGACGCCCTGCCAATGCATCAAGTGGACACGCCCATGCATTGAGTGCACTATCGAATGGCCACGCTCATGCGTCGAGATCCATGCCAAGCACCCATGCCATGTGTCGAGGTTCCCTACCATGTAGCCAAGTGCGCAGCCCATGCCATGCGCCCATGCAGCTGAGCGAGCGAGCGATGGCTAGCACACGTCGCACGCCCATGCATCGAAGTAGCATGCCCATGCGCCTAAGCACCCGCCCAAGCATCAAGGCGCCGCGCGCAGCCCATGTGGCCAAGCATGCCCATGCGTCGAGTGGCCAGCACGCCCATGCGTCGAGCAGCCAGCCCATGCAGCTCGCCTATGCGTTGGTGGCCAACATCATGCGCCCATGCCAAACAAGCCGTGCGAGTGAGCCATGCGCGGGGATGGACGGTCACCCTATGTTTTGGTGATGGTTAGCTCCTTGCGATGGCTAAGTTGAATTGTAATGATAGTGAATTGGCTTGCTATGCATTGAGTAGAGGCTATGCATTGTTTATGGACTAGGCATTGAGCATCCAAGAGTTGGACGCATACAAGGGTGAGGTCACATAAAAAACGTCACAAAACCATGTGTCTTCTTGGGAGGAAAGCCTTAAGCCTTAAGAATTTGAGGTGGTGGCATCAGATTGGAGGCTCATGCATTGGCAACATGGGAGTAATACACTTAGCTTGCGATGATCACAGCATTGCATTGATGAGGTGAGAAGGAGACACTTGGCCATGCAGCCAAGTAGGTGGTGTCAACTCTAGAGAAGGTTTGGATGCCTATAAATAGAGCCACGAGACTTCATTTTTAGATCACAATTCAGAAATACCGTAAAAAGCCTGGGAGAGTGGAGCAAACCTTGCGTTGGAGCCAAATCCATGCGTTAGTTATAGAGGACGCATTGGACAGTGAGGTCTGAAGAGGACGCATCAACTTGGGACAAGGAGTTCTCCCAATTTACTCATGCGTTTGGAGTGATTTTAAAGCCACCTGAAAGCTTTGAAAGTCTAGTAATCAGGGTAGGGCTGCCGTTCGAAGGGATCGGGCTGGAAACTGAGAAGAAGACAGAAGGGTCAGGCTGTCGGATCAATTTGGGCCAGTCTTGAAGATTCTGTGATTCCAGCCAAACCACGAAAATTTCTAAGCTCAAATTTTAGGGTAAGCTTTCTGAGACATTTTAGAATATTTTTGTAGAAGGAAGCATCTCAAAATAAGATTTAGAACTGTGAGTAATTTGAGCTGTAAGTTGAACCTAAATTCTAGGGGTGAAAAGGGAGCCCGAGGTATAAAAGGGAGCTACTAGAGTGAAAAGCTCCTAAGCAATCAAGGTGAGTGGCTAAAACTTTTTGACTAAAACATTTGCTTAAAATGTTTGATTACAACGTGTTATAGAAAGCATGTTTTAAAGAAGATTATTCGCATGCCAGCTAGTTTTACAAAGAATTCCGAACAAACCATGAGTTATGTTTTAAATGCATGCATGTGTGAGAAATTTTTGAAAAGCAATTTATATTGTTAAATATACTCAGCATGCGTTAGTACCTTTAAAGCTATGTTTTTATATGTGTTATACTTTACAAGCTTTAAAGAGAGAAATTCCTTTATGACTAGTTTTACTTAAACGCGATACCGAAGGACATTTGAGAAGGTATCTGCCCGACTAAATACTGAAGGACATTTGAGAAGGTATCTATTGGTACTGAAGGACGTTTGAGAAGGTACAAAACCAACCAGATACTGAAGGACGTTTGAGAAGGTATCTGTACAGAAGTACCTAAGGTATGATGGTACTTAGTATGGCCATGTGTACGTAGGTAGTTAGAGTCAGAGATTGAGCAAAAGGGTTCTCTCTTGATTAGCAGTTGGTGTTGGGATTGTTTTATCCACAGTAAGGTTATTCTCGATTGAGAAACAGTTTTACTGTTCTATGATTAAAATATCTTTATATGTTTCATACTTGGAAAATATTTATACTGCAGTACAAGTACTGTAGAAGCTTATATTTCAGTTGAACTCTTTATTGAGATTTTTGCATGGAAATCAATTACCTTTCTTAAGTCACTCACTAGGCGCAAGTCACCCCGTTTTCAAATGTTTTCTTCCCCCTCCCTCCCCCCCCCCCCCCCACAGGTAGCGGTTAAATCCTCTGAAGATATCTATGCATCTGCTTTGCCACTAAAGGATAACGAGATTTATAACCCGTCTGTTTAGGTGGTTACTGTTAATATTGTACGCATGTTACTGTTGTTCATATAGGGACTAGGGTTTGTGGGTTTTGGGACTTGTGAATCTAGTGTTGTAATGACTCTAAATATGTTATGCTTCTAACTTAATAAATTTTGGCCTAAAGATATTATGTTGTATATGAGTTATATATTGGTATCAGAGTTATTTCGCAACAGTTAGTAGGCAGTAAGTGTCAGCCATAGGGTTGATAATTGCTCCAGTCACGCCCTTTCCTACGCTAAGAGGGTGGTCTGGGACAGGGAGTGACAGTTACATCTTCCTCCTTAAGTACCACTAATCCCTTTAATGAACAATACAACATAGTCGTACTATACGTGAACACCTCTCGGGCCATGAGAAGGTGCATGGTGCCACATCGTTTAAGCCCTGGGATCAACCCTTAAGAGAGCAATCTATCTATTTACCCTGCTATTGGGAAACTAATGAACTCCATTTTGTGAAGCTGAGTTCCCAACTCCCAAATTAGACGAATCCCCAAAGTGGTAGGTTTGAGTCGACACTCTGGCCATTCACACCCATGCAAATCAAAGGACTACTCTCAATGGCAGGAGTTCCCAACTCACTTAGGATTGAGGTCATGTTACTTATGGTCATCCTAGTGAAGTGAAATCTCAGTCATGAGCAGAGTTATATGACGAGACGTTAACACTTGTTGGTTTCCCTCCTATATCCACATACTACAGACTATTTTGGTTGTCACTTAAAACATGATCCACTTGTATGTCCCTACATACATGCTTAAGTTACATAAAGAAAACTAGAGATATTAAGTTTATTGGTTTGTCTAGGTTGGATGAAGGCGGGTTCTGTCTAGGCTGGGGTTCGTAAGTTGACGAAAACAAAACATCCTTACTTGGGAACCTACCTGAAAAGGTGAATTAGATAGATTTTCTACAAGCATGCGACAATTGGTCAAAGACTCCATTAAAGAGTTTAATCTATGATGATCAAAAGTTGTTTTAACAATTTAAGATAAAAGTTACTCTTGGGAAAACCTAAAAGTCACTTAGTTAAAATCCTTAGTCGTGTTTTTACTAAGTAAACTAAACCCTAGGTTATAAAATACTCAGTGGGAGGAAGAGATGTATCTGATATGTCCATGATTCCACTCACGTTTCTCCCTATATGTTCACACCGTGAGATTCATACTTGGCCTCATAGTGTCCTGGGAGCATCCCCCTTCGGATGATGTTTGCATGAGTCAATATCAAGGTGGACGGAGATAGTGTTTATAGTAAATGGGTGAAAGGTATGTGTTAACACGTCCTATGGTCTCTGTCATTGGATCACATCGTGAGATCATTCAGTACTCCCTCATGGTGCCCTGGGAGTGTTCCCCTTCGGATGGGTTTTGTGCAGTTTGTCAAGATCAAGGTGAAATCCATAAATGGATAGGGTCGCTTTAGGTTTTGCCCCAATCAGATTTTTTCCCTTTGGATTGGCTGCTTAGGGCGAATCTCTAGGGTCTAAAATGACGAGCCACGCTTACGGAAGATTGTTAAATAAGTTAATGATCTCTTGACCAAATCAATTATGGTTAGTCATTATAGGAGCAAGAGTTGTTCTTTATTAATGACTAGTTGAGAATTTCTCAATTTAGAGGAGGGATAATTGACCTCCTTTCGGCGGCTTTTGTCTTAAACCTTTGAAGCGTCATAGCGAAACTAGATATCACACGGGGTTCATATTAGTTTTGCTAAAACCTTATTGGATGTTGTTTGTTTTACAACGGGTATTTGCTTAAAACCTAAAGTAGGTTAATTTGTTTTTCTTTTCAGCAACTCGTTAGTATTTCCATTTAATGCTTTTAATATGACCAATTACATACAGTGGAAAGAATCGTGTAAAATGTATTTCGTGGCAAATGACCTCGATTTTGTCATGGTTGAGGAATATCCTCAAGTCCCAACCTTTGATGCACCGCGAAGTGTTCGCAATGTATATGAGGTGTGGATGAAGGCTAATTCATTGGCTAGACTTCACATTTTGGCTAACACACCTGATGTTTTAACCAAACGGGTTGAGAACATGATCATTGCACGCGAGATCATAGACTCGTTGTAAGATTTGTTTCAACGTTAGTTCTTACTTTTCGAGCACAAAGGGGTGGATGACAAAACCAGTAGTGTCAGTTGTTCTGACACTGATCCCACTACTTTCCAAAAGAGGAGGAAAGACAGTAAATATGATATATTGGTCTTGGAGACATGTTTGGTAGAGAATGATGATTCTGCCTGGATCTTTGATTCGGGTGCTACCAACCATGTCAGTTCCTCTTACTAAGGATTCATTTCCTAGCAAACGTTGCCACAGGGAGAGATGAATCTAAGAGTCAGTACTGGTGAGGTTGTTTTAGCTGTTGCTGTAGGCAGGCTGAAGTTATTTGTTGACAAGAAACGTTATCTATTACGGGATAATGTTTTCGTAGTTTCTTATATCAAAAGGAACTTAATCTCGGTTTCTTGTCTCATTGAACAAGGGTATACCGTATCCTTTTCTAAGAATAAAGTGTTTATTTTCAAGAATGGACTAGAGATTAGTTTTGGTTCAATAGAAAGTAACTTATATGTACTAAGGTTTTAGTCATAAAAACCTTGTTTAATACTGAAATGTTCAATACAACAACAACAACTAAAAGTCCAAAGGTTTCTCCTAAGGAAAACGCCCATCTTTAGCATTTAAGGTTAGGTCACATCAACCTCAATAGGATTGAGAAGTTGGTGAAAAGTGGACTTTTAAAGAGTTTAGAAGAAAACTCCTTGCCGGTATGTGAATCATGCCTTGAAGGCAAGATGACCAAACGACCTTTTACTGGAAAAGGTTACAGAGCCAAGGAAGCCTTGGAGCTTGTACATTCTGACCTTTGTGGTTCGATGAGTGTTAGAGCTCGAGGTGGGTATGAATATTTCATCTCTTTCATAGATGATTATTCAAGATACGAGTATCTCTACCTAATGCAGTGTAAGTCTAAAGCCTTTGACAAGTTCAAGGAGTATAATGCTGAAGTTGAAAACTTATTAGGTAAGAAGATAAAAACACTACAATCTGATCGTGGTGGAGAGAATATGGACCTCAAATTCCAGAACTATATGATAGAACATGGGATTGCATCCCAACTCTCGGCCCTAGGTACACCTCAACAAAATGGTGTATCAGAAAGGAGAAACATAACCTTGTCAGACATGGTTCAGTCTATGATGAGTTATGCTCATCTTCCAAACTCGTTTTGGAGTTTTGCAGTGGAGACGGCATGCTACATTCTAAACAACATTCCCTCGAAAAGTGTTTTTGAGACACCTTTTGAGTTGTGGAGAGGCCGTAAGGGTAGTTTATGCCACTTCAGGATTTGGAGCTGTCCGACAGATGTGATTGTGACTAACCCAAAGAAGTTGGAACCGCGTTCGAAGGTTTTCCTCTTTGTAGGCTACCCCAAGGAAATGAGAGGTGGATACTTCTATGATCCGAGTGAGAACAAAGTGATTGTTTCTAAAAATGCTATCTTCTTGGAAAAAGACCACATCCGGGATCATAAGCCACAGAGTAAGCTTGTTTTGTGTAAGATTTCAAGTGAGACTGAGACTGCTGAAGGTTTAACAAGAGTTGTTGAACAGGCCGACAGATCAACAAGAGTTGTTGAGGTTGGTACATCTAGTCAACCAGCTCAAGAGTTGAGACTGCCTCGACATAGTAGGAGGGTTATGAACCCACCGGATGATTACATGGGTTTAACTAAAGTCCAAAACGTCTTTTTTAATGATGGGATCAAGGATCCGTTGTCTTTTAAAAGAGCAATGGAAGATGTTGACAATGATGAATGGGTTAAGGCCATGAACCAAGAAATGGAGTCTATGTACTTCAATAAAGTCTAGGAGCTTATTGATCCGCCTGATGGGTAAGACCTATTGAGTGTAAATGGATCTATAAGTGAAAGAGGGGTGTAGATGGAAAGGTGCAAACCTTTCAGGCTCGACTCGTGGCAAAGGGTTATACCTAGGTCGAGGGAGTTGATTATGAGGAAACTTTCTCACCTGTTGTCATGTTCAAGTCTATCAGGATAGTCCTGTCCATAGCCACATTTTATGATTATGAAGTATGGCAAATGGACGTCAAAACTGCCTTTCTTAATCATAATCTTGAGGAGACCATCTATATGACTCAACTAGAGGGGTTCATAGTTCCATATCAAGAGCAAAAAGTTTGCAAGCTTAATAGGTCCATTTATGGGCTGAAACATGCGTCTTGATCATGGAACATTAGATTTGACACTACAATCAAGTCATTTAGCTTTGATCATAATGTTGATGAGCCTTGTGTTTACAAGAAGATCATCAATAGCTCAGTAGCTTTCCTTGTACTGTATGTGGATGATATCCTACTCATCGGGAATGATGTAGGGTATCTGACTGACATTAAGAAACGACTAGCTGCCCAGTTCCACATGAAAGATTTGGGTGAGGCATAGTACTTCTAGGGATCCAGATCATTTAGGATCGTAAGAACAAGAGGTTAGCCTTGTATCAGGCATTGTACATCGATCAAATGTTGATCAGGTACAGGATGCAGGATTCCAAGAGGGGTTTGTTACCCTTTAGACATGGAATCGTATTGTTTAAGGATCAATGTCCTAAGACACCTTAAGAGATTGAAAAGATGAGACAGATTCCCTATGCTTTAGCTGTAGATGAGCCCTTAAGGGAGCAATCTATCTACTTACCCCTGCTTCGGGGAAGGAGTGAATTCCATCTTGTGTAGCTGAGTTTCTAGCTCCCAAATCAGACGAATCCCCAAAGTGGTAGGTTTGAGTCGGCGACCTAGCCACTCGCATCCATGCAAATCAAAGGACCACCCTCAAAACCAGGAGTTCCCAGCTCACTCAGGATTGAGGTCATGTTACCTATTGTCATTCTAGTGAAGTGAAGTCTCTGTCATGAACGACATTATATAACGAGATATTAACACTTCATGGTCAGGTCTTATACAAATTCTTTGTATAGAACGCCCCCGCTCGTATGTCCCCACACAAATGATTAGGATCAGACCATCTGTGGCAAGTTATAACACTTTTAACCATCCCACAAAGTGAGCCGCATCCGTAGCATTACTAGGATAAGGTTTCCCTTCTATATCCATATACTACAGACCATTTTGGTTATCACTTAAGACATGATCCATGAGCAAAAAGCTCCTGTCATAATGAATCCTGCTATGTATTGGTGATGGGTATATAACGCAACTTGAATAGTAAAGTCTTGTGCTATGAACGCATAAGCAGGTAAAGCGTACATGTGTTGAGCTACCAAGGAAGTAATAACCCCTAGAGAGGCTAAAGTAAAACGCTTTCATGTCTATAACTCAGTTCGATTATTACAGAGATGAACCTAAGCTGGAATATGAACTATAAAAGAAAATATCGACTAAACCGATCATAGGAATACCAGTTACAGTACCTATTATCCAAAGAGGAATCCTTCCAGTAGTCTCGGCCATTTATCCCACTTCCCTCCCCATTTCATCAAGTGGTCATGCTAGAGATAGAAACAGTCATAGATAATTATGAGATGATATCCTTCCGAATGGGATAAGATAATTCGTACTATTATTTAGTATTTTCTTTTATTTAATTGAAGAAATAATTGGAAAATAAAACAGAAAGTACAAAAATGAGTAATAACCCCAATAAAGACTGGTATGATTCAATTCAATATTTTGTTCGTTCGGATTTGATTGTGTCATAACTCTATAATTCAGATTAGGTTTATCGTTGGATGAATTGCATTGCTGATATTGACCCTAAAAAAGAAACGGTAGGTACAGCTAGTCCATGAACAGCCAACCATCGTAATATAATGCGAGCAAAAGTTCCTAGATTCATGGTAATATAGAACAGCATATAAGTTATCATACTTGCATATCCACCATTTGAGTCTCTAACAATTATTCCAGTAATTACATATCCGATTTGATCGATGGACGAATACACAAGCATATGTTTCATGCTTGTTTGAGTAATAACAATGAGATTCCCCAATATCATGCTAAGAATAGCTAGGATTTCTAGAAGAAGATGCCATTCGTTTGATGAGAAATAAAAAGGAATATCGAAAATTCGAGTGGCTGAAGCTGAAGTAGCTACTTTCGAAGTAACAGAAAGAAAAGCAACGATTAGAATGGGAGAGTCAGAGTTGAAAAGAGGATTCCTCACTTCTTTCTCTCATTCAAAACCGTGCATGAGACTTTCATCTCGCAACTCTCTTGCCTAGCAGGCAAAGATTTACCTCCGTGAAAAGAATGATTCATTCGGATCGACATGAGAGTCCAACTACATTGCATTGCCAGAATCCATGT
The DNA here is from genome assembly GCF_027475165.1 of Benincasa hispida. Lineage (NCBI taxonomy): Eukaryota > Viridiplantae > Streptophyta > Magnoliopsida > Cucurbitales > Cucurbitaceae > Benincasa > Benincasa hispida. Next base: position 47,182,897 of record NC_143483.1, on the reverse strand, counting down.
TGTATATTTGAAAGAGGTTGACCTCCTTGCTTCTCTCATGTTACAATCCTCTTCCCGTTGAGCCCCCTTTCTCCTTGATCTATAGAGACAAAATGGAGGACTAGTGCCAACAGTTCATCACGAAAGAAAGGACTCACTGAGCCATCGTATGTACGGCTTGGAGGGAGATCTTTCATATCTTTCGAGAGCCACCCTAATATGGGGTCAAAAAGCCAAAATAAATTATTTTAGCCCTTATAAAAATAAAACTTATTCTTGAACCCCTTTCACGCTCATGTCACATCGAGGTTGCATTTGATGTGATATTAAACTGTTGAAATTAGGGTTTTTGCACTCTAGGGGCAATTTTGTCTTTTTCATTGTACCCTAGGTTTCCCTGTTCTTATTTAAGTTGTTGGTTTGTTGTATTTCTTTGTATCAATTTTCTAATAAGAATCCCTTTATCCCGTGGTTTTTCTACCTAATTAGGGTTTTCCACGTAAATCATTGGTGTACTATTTTCTTTTCCCTACTCTATTTTTCATCATGGTATCAGAGCATGGAGATAAAACTCTGGCCACCATTGAGGAAAATCCAACAGAAGAATCCCAAACCAATAACCGAGATATAACCAGTATTATCCAAAAAGCCATTGACAAGTACTTCCAAACCCTTTTTTCCCACTTATGTGAAGACCAGCCATCGCCGCCCTACCCATCGCCGGCCATCTCCTTCGCAAACCTAAAAACCAGCCACCAGACCCAGCAATCGGCGTCCAGTGAACCAGTCGCTACCCACCCGATCCAGCCGCGTGCAGATGAAGACGGCAGCAAACCAGTCGATACCCACCCGGTTCGGACGCACGTAGATGAGGGTGACAAGTGGCTGGCCACTCGAATCCTGTCCGGCCGATCTCAAACCTTGTCGATCGACGCCTTGGAGCCCCGATCTGCTATACCCATCGTCGACCGGTCCAGATCCATGATGCCCAGCGTCTATCAGTTAAGTTTCCATCTGTTGGGGTTGCTGTCGGCCTTCTCCTCTCAGATCGATGTCTCATCTCAACCTATGTCGCACCAAAGGACAGATGGAAGAAGTATGGGTATTTTCCAGCTGGGTATGAGCAACCGAACTGAGCAGTTTTCGTCGATCACGGATGAGTTTGGAGGGGGCAAGTCTTCATCATACCACTAGGACCAAGGAAATATAATCCAAGATCAAGTTACCTAATTGCAGTTGCAGATTAATCAACATAACGAGATGTTTCAGCAGCAGCTTGCTGCTATTGGGGAAGCCTTGGGATCGACATCCAAGAACCAACCATACCCTGAAAACTCGGTAATTTTGTTCCCTACTTACCCCTCAAATTTATGTTCTGAAACTATAGGCAATTCTTCTAGAATTATTATAAGAGAAAACTTGAATGGTGATAATTACTTCTCTTGGTCTCAATCTATTAAAATGGCCCTGGAGGGCCGTCATAAATTTGGATATCTGACAGATGAAATACCAAAACCAAGGATCGGTGATCCCCAAGAGCGAATGTGAAAAGAAGAGGATTCTTTGTTGAGGTCGATTTTGATTGGAAGTATGAAACCTCAGGTTGGAAAACCTTTATTGTATACAGCTACAGCTCGTGATATTTGGGAGGCAACCCAGAAACTCTACTCCAGGGGACAGGATGCCTCACGTTTATATACTCTACGTAAGCAAGTCCATGAATGCAAACAGGGAACGATGGACGTTACTGCTTACTTTAACAAGCTATCTCTGTTGTGGCAAGAGATGGATTTGTGTCGTGAGATGATTTGGAACTGTCCGTGTGGAGGAGTGTTACATTATCAGTCTGAAGAAACGGATCGCGTGTATCACTTTCTTACAAGACTCAACTCTAAATTTGATACAGTGCGCAGTCGTATATTTGGGACCAGACCTATACCATCCCTAATGGAAGTCTGTTCTAAAGTTCGCCTGAAGGAAGATAGGTTGAGAGCCATGAACAGTACACCTGTAACACCAACAGATTCCGCTGCTTTTACAACATCAGACCCTGTACAAGATAAACAGAACAGTAAGCCATGTGAACATTGCAAAAAACCCTAATTTCAACATAAACCATAGGTTATAAATATAATAAGATTATATTTATTTTTTAATTTTAACATTTATAGGATAATTATGTCGGCTTTTTCTCCGTAACCAAATGAGATGGTGGTGGGAGGTTGCATTTAGTTTTCGTCAATGAAGGATAAAATGAAAAAAAATCATTTTGCAAAAGAGCAGACATTCACTCACTGAATAGTGTATACTGCCTATGGCATAGCAAACCAAGAGCATACACGACAACTCAACATTTCTAAATGATCGTATACACGTGCCCGGTTTACTAAACGATCACATAGTTTTTACTAAACGATCGCCTAGTTTTTTCCTACATGATCGCGCGCCTGAGCGTTTATTAAACGATCGTCTATATGATCTCGCTCCTTTTACTAAACGATCGTGTACCTCTACCTAAAAAATCAAGCATCGTTTATACGATAGACACCCGATTTCTCCCACTTGCTTGATCATTCATCTTTCCTTCTTTCTTCTATCAAATCCAACAGAGCCCACGCCTCCTAGATTCTCACTCCGAGAATACCGAAGGTTTCAAATGGTGGTGTCTTCCTTGTTGTTAAGTTCATAAGGAGTCTGTGCATAGGTAGATGATTTGGTGGACGATTGCTTGGACGATCTCAGCGAGAGCGAGAGGTGCAGTTCGTTGGACGAGAACGAGATTTGAGGCGAAGAAGGGTTCTTCAACTGGTACATATCTTGTTCTTTTGTTGTTTAAAGTTTTAAAGCATGACTGTAATTTGTTGTTAACGCATAACTAGTCTGTTAGATTGTGAATGCGGTAATTCTGTCACAATGAGTTTGGAACGATCTTGCTTCCGCTCAGAGGTACTCTTTGATAAGAGTTCCTTTAGTTGGATCTATGAATATATAGATATATATATAGCATTAAAAAAGAGGCCTTGCAAAACATGAGTTTAGGTAGGGTAGGGTCTATAAAAATTATGAGGTGTTAATGGGAAAAGTTAAGCTGTGTTCTGGATCTCATTGGGTTCGATGATTAGGAGTTCATCTGAGTAAGGTCCGTTTAGGTGGATAGTTATAGGAAGTTGAGCTGATGGTTGGGCAAAACTCTTGTGAGAATTCCATGGGAGGTTGAACTTATACAGGGTATTTAAGTTGGAGACCCCTTTTGAAAGTTGCTAAGATTTACATTCATCACTCCAAGCATGTGTGTTCTGATCTTTTGGGAACTGTTTTTTATAGTATTTTCTTGGGGATAAGAAAATGTTTAAGTTTGGAGATGTGACATATGCCATGAAATTCATGTTTTTAGGCTCTTATGTATGTATTTTTACTTGGAAAAATGTGTTCTTGCATGTGTTTTCCCTCGAAAGTTAGCCTTAAATTTCTTATATAGGTCAGGAAGGCCTTAATTTGCATTGCAAAGGATATTTATTGATTTTAGGTTAATTTTATTGGTTTTGGAAGGTTTTTGGTCGTTTCTGGAGGGATCCACTTTGATGCCCAAGCGATGCAGTTGGAAACTCGACCATTTTAGTGTGCCCTAATTTTCCAGATTTTGAACTAGTCAAGAGTTGTTGCAACTTTCTTATTAGAAGCTATTTTTCAGTCCTGATTTTGCCTAGTAAACCTTTTGAGCACAAAATTCAGCCATTCTCAATCGTTTTAGGGACTTCCCCTATCTCAATTCATGCCTAACTGACACCAAGACTATATAAGGAAATGAAGACATCTACTTCAGATAGCTTGTCATTCTCCAAAAGTCACCACGTTTTCCTCGTCGTTCCTGTCATTTTCCAACAGTCTTTTAAACAGATTTTCAACCTCTCAAGTCAGTAGTTTCATAAACAAAGGTTCCTCTAAGGCATAGTAGCTCTAGGTCCTTCATCTCATGAAAAATGTGGTGAAGCACGATTCCACCTTGAAAAAGAGGAATCTTCCTAGAGAAAGACTAAAGGTTGAGGGTTTGCCCAAAGATCCCCCTTGAGATTAAACTTTCTTTCCAGCATTTCTATTTCATTTGTTCATTATAGTTGTTTAATTTTCTCATTCGAACGTTAACTTGTAGTTTTGGTTTATGATTCAATAAAGATGTTTATTCCGTCATCTACCATGAGCTAAGTTCTCCTAGGAGTTCAACAATGTGGATGCCCTAAGCTTATTATGGCTTAAGTAATGCTGCATTTGCATCAACTTGAATGGTGTATTTCCTTTGTTAAAATTAATGTTAGAATTAGTAAATTAAACTGGACACTTAATTTAGCATCTAGTGGAGCTTTAGTACTGAAAAGGCCAGAGTATTATCAGATCTCACAAAGGAATATGGGATTAAGAGCCTAGGAATAGGAGGGTCAATCACCTTAGGAATAAGGGACACCATAGAATAAAGAATCTAAGCTTGAATACATCTAAGATTTACCTACCCATGGGAAATTCGGTAGTAGTTGCTTAGACATCCTAAAGAAACTAAACACCAAATCAAATAGGAGTAGTTTTCTGTTCATGCACACTTCACTGTCCTAGTATGATGTGGCCGCATCATTTTTAGCAAAGAACCCGAAAAGCTAGAACGTTGTTTGCCCCTGTTCGATTACTATTATTTAGCCTCTTGAAAGATTCCTTCATTAATTCCAACTCAATCTAACACTTGGAGTACTCTGAGTTTATTACTTCATTGACAGTGTATGCTTGCACTTAGACTATAGTCATTGTCATTTTCATCACTCATACATATTTGGTTGATTAACCACGAATGGCTGCGAATCTCTGATCGACAGCAAAAGTTGGATTGGGCTCTGTTACCAACATATGTTGCCCCTTTTTTTTCCCTTTTTCCTTTCTGTTTCAAGCAATCTTCAATGTAGTAATGCGTCCAATTCAAAGTCATGACGTCTGAAGACGAACAAGTGTAATCCAAATCATCAACACCTTGAAGCTCGAAGATTGGAACATATCCAAGCTAAGATTGAGCTTGAAGAACAATGGATTGGACGAATGGACAGTGGATCTAGCGACGAAGATGAATCACAACGTCGATGAGCGGATCTGACTCACAATCGATGGATCTGCACGAGTGAATTGATGTGGTGGTTAAAAGGAGAATCTTTACATCCTTATTTTGACCTTAAAGATTTTCATAATTCCTATTTTATCTTTGCCACAACTATATGAGTTGAGGTAGTTACACATGTGAACTGATGCATTCTTTTACACATGAGTGTGATCTAGACCATAAATATGAAAATATTATAATTTAACTGGGAGAGACATGTTTGAATGGACAATCATGTCTTTTATGAGTTACAATTGTTCATGTTGAAATGATATATTTTTACGTGTTGGGTGTGACGTAAACCATATACATGAAAAATAATGATATTATAGTGGAGTTATGTTTGAAGAGATAGTCACACTTCTTTTCAAACATTACAATTAGAGATGTTCATATTTTCTTCGGAGACGAGGCCCCACAAGAATCCGCCCCTAATGGGTCAAGGATTTTCCCATTTAGGCGAGGAATGGGGAAAAAATTCTCGATGAGTCCTCGTCCCTATTCTAACCTTCTATCATGTTAGCCTCTTATTTATTTATTTATTAAAATAATTTAATGTTATATTATTACTATTGTTGTATAAATATTAAATTTAAATTTCAAATTTTGTTGTTTAATGGTCAAGATAATGAATATGTTTGAATGAACATTTAAATTTAGATTATATATATGAATAGCTTGATTGATAATTTTACTATGAAATTAGAGTAATTTCTCTTTAAATTCAAACTGTGCACGTGGGACAAATTATTTTAGTGAGAAATTTAACTATTTAATTAAATTTTTTCATAGAAGTGAGTTAATTGATTTTTTTAAAAGAAAAAAAATCAAATTCTTCGCGGAAAACCCGATCAACGCAAGTTCTCTGGGAAGAATTTTTGTAGGGAATCTAGCAAGAGGAATGAAATAGAAAGTAAGAATGGAGACAGAGAAGCCATTCTCGGCTCCATGTCGTCCAGTGGACATCTCAAATTGTAATTATTCAGGTCGAAGTGATGTATCTCATGTATGAGTGTGATTCAAACCATAAATATGAAACATCAATATCTAACGATGAAGATATACTTTGAATGGACAATCAAGTCTTTTGCCTTTTAAAATCTCATAAATTCTTATTTTATCTTTTCTCTTCAAATAGAACTATTCGAGTCAAATAATTTTAAAAACTATTTAAATCATGTATCATGTCCACGAGAACACTAATAAAATATGGACATGCCACATGATTAATTTAGAGGCAAATAGTATATCACATTCACGATTTAGGTGTATATCTATAAAATCTACACTCTTCTTGCACACAAAAATTGAGGATGTCATACAAAGTTCCATGAAAATAACCAACGTAGAACGAGGAGATGTGGATTGGTGGTACACGAGTTTCTTACACCAAAATCTGTCCAAAGTTTTCATCTCGAATTCAAATTATAAATTACTTTGTTTACCTTATTAAAATTATTTCGTGCAAAACTATCTTATATTTGTCATTTCTTTTTTGAAATACATTATTCTTAAACTCAAACCTTTAAAATGATTATTAATTCACCTTTTTTTAAAAAAAAATCTATTTCACTTTATTTTGTCATAATCATTATGTACTCAATTAGTAGATAATTTAGATTTTGTTTTATTATTTTTCAAATTTACTAAATTCAGTAAATATAAATTTGATAGGATCTAATATTAAGTGGTAACTATAATTAATTTTATTGTTTGTAAGTAGATTATCGAACACATTTTAACCGGGTTTAAATGGGAATTTAAGTTATGGATTTACTATTAAACACAAATTTAAAACATTAAATACAATTATATTTTTATTGAATTTTTGTTTTCAAATTTATGTTTTGATGTCGCAAACCAGACCCTTGTTCATTTCTACTTTTTTTTTTCTATTGTAGTCTACCGTTTCAACTTTTTATAATCTATAAGGGAGCATTTGGGACAAAGAATATTCTAAGACTATAATAATCACCTCTTGCTATAGTAAATACTATTTTATAGTCCCAATTAGTTACCACCAATACTATTTCAAAACTCTCATTTATTACCGTATTTACTATTTGCTACAGTTCTTACTATTTTACATTCATCATTTTTTTATTCTTCGCTACAATGTTTACTATTTCCTTCTCAAACTTAAATAGTATATACCTTAAATACATACTATTATAATCCAAACTAGAATAATCTACACCCAAATACAAATTTTATAATCCAACTATAATAACTAGGACTGTAATAACCAATTTCTTGCCTCAAACACCCCTAACTTTTTATTTTCTCTCTAAAATATTATTTCTAAAAAATATGTATACACTTTCTCACTCTTTTTTTTGTCTCCAATATTTCTTAAATCTAATTTATCTTCTTTAAAAGTTTTGTGCTCTTTCTAACTTTTTTTTTCTTTTAAAATTTTGGTGTCACTTCGCTAACTTTTTTTTTTTATCACTCTACTAAAGTTTATTGCTAAAGTTATATAATGCCAAAATGCAAAAGAGAATTTGCATATGAGTGTGGTGCTTACCACTTGCTGAATCTTTAAATTAGAGAGTAAAAGAATGTGGAAGTTAAATAGTTTGAAAGTAAAGTTTCCGTTATTTCATATAGAGATATAATGTTGTATTTATAGACAAGATTGACCTAAGTTGTTTCAATAAGATTTTAGAGTCACTTTAGGATAATTTTAAGACTTATTGAGCTAAAGGGCGTGTCTTGTTTTACATTTGACTAGGGTAAGCCAGTCTTGGCATAGGCCGAACATTTTTTCTTAAGCCCATTTTGATCTTAGGATGATGTTTTAGGTCAGGAAATGCATTGGCCATGCTCGTTAACTATTTTGCTATATTCTCGACCTCAGCCTTCACCTTGGTTGAGTCCATTAACTTGGCTTTGACACAAACTAATCCTTTCTCCTATACCTGAAATAAGCTTAGGATGATATTTTTGGTCCAAACTTTATTATTTTATCGACTTGTTGCTTCTTTCCTTATTTTATGTCGACCCATTTGGTCCAAAATCACCTTCTCTCTTTAATATTTTGTCTCATATTAAACTTTATGTTCTATCTAACATGCTTTTGTTTACCACTTGCTCACTTTTTTCTCACAAATGCAACGTTGTTTTTCAGTATCTCGATGATTACGTTTGAAAATAAACATTAGTCACAATAAAAAGAAATTTCAATGAAATCGAAATCGAGTTAAATATTAAAATAATTTTTAATGAAATGTTTTTACACAAATAAATTGTTCCATGTATATGATAATCACTTTTAAAATTGGCTAAAAATATGCTTTTAAAAGTGAAGAGCCAAACATATAAACGATTATATTTTCCTAAAAAATGACTATAAAAATCAAGGTAGTAAATCACTTATAAACAAATTATTTTCTCAAAATCACTTGATTTCTCTTTTTAGGAAAAAAAAATACTTAAAGGCCATTTGGATCACAAATATTGTTTCATGAGTATAGATATCAGATATATTTGAATGTCTGAGTTTTAAATATAATCAATATTTGGATGTACAAGATAATTAATGTCTGAAAGTTAAATATTTGTGTTCAATTTGATAATTTGTATATATAAACTAAAAGTAAATAATTACTTAATTAAATGTAAGAGATCAATTACACATAATATTAATTAATCTATTATTATGTTAATTATTTATTTAATTAATAAAATAAAAATAAAAATAAAACTTTTTAATTAAATATAATTAAATTAATTACTAAAAATAATTTAGTTAATTGATTAGTTAGAATATTGACAATTAACATTAATAATTTATATTAAATAGTTAAGATAGCATAAAATATTAATGATAAAGATATTAGTTGAAATTTATTGAGTCTAAGTTATATATTTATATTTAATAATTAATTAAAATTAATAGTAATGAATACTTGATATTATTTTGTTAATTAATTAAACTATATTTTTACTGTTTATCTCACAGACATAAAAATTCCACACTTTTGCAAGGTATTAAAAAACCCATATAATATGAGTTTAGAAGTTCTCTGGATAATAGTATCTTAGGTTTTAAAAAGTAGAATTCTGTGAAACAAATAGGGATATTAAATATCTGTTTGAAATCCCATGGGAAAACCTGTGAAACAAGCTTTAGGGTGTAGGAATGTATCAGCAATAACGGAAGCAACAAGGATCATTTAAGCACTCTAATTCATTAATTTTGGCAAAATATAAAGCATGCTCTTGCAGAAACAAGTGACATACCTTTGTAGAACCTCTTCAAAGCTCAATCTCCAACTGCAATCTTCTTCAAATCTCGTTGCAGACCACCTCAAGATCTTCTCCACTATTCTCTTGGTGCTCTAGATTGAGTTGTGGGACTCAAAACAAGCTTGAATCAAGGGATTATGGAGAATTGCTCACAGCAACAATCTTGTTGAAGAACACTTTCTTCACCACGAATTCTTTTAAATTCTCTTGATTGCATCCCTCAAATTCACTCCAATCTCTTCAATATAGTGCAGATTAACATGCAAGAAAGAGAACTGCATGAGTTGCAGCTCATGCTTGGAGATAATGAAGAAGATGAAATGGATATTGTGTGAGCATGAATAAGATCGATAATGGAATATCTCAATATTCCATTTTGCATGGTATTTTCCAATTTTTCAATTTTATCTCAAAATCAAAATTTGATATTTAAAATCCATTTTGATTTTATAACTGAAAAATTTTATTAATTTTATAAAATTAATTTCATAAATTAATTTTTAAATAAAAACTAATTAATTTAATATCAAATATTAAATTAATTTTTACACACATCCATCTTTATATATTTAAATATAAATTCTCCTATTCCGTTTAATTCTAAAATTAAACACATAATTATATCTCATATAATTACTAATTTCCTTAATTCTAATTTGAACATTTCAAATTAACTTATCACGTTACTCTAGAGCTAGTCCAATTACGAGCTAGTAGGGGGACCTAGCGGACCTACAGATCATGGACTCCAACGATCCGAGATTAATTGGTTAAACTCATTATACAAGATTAATCCCCATTCGTTAACTAATGAATCACTCCACTAAAGCCCATAGTTGCACTCCCCTCACTATAGATATATTATGTCCACATGATTTAACCATAATCAGCAAGTCGACCATTCACAGGTTGTCCGTAATAACAATTGGGTCAAATATCTGTTTTACCCCCGAGATTACGTCTTATTCCTCAAGTTCCTACTGATCCTCTAATGAACAATTGGTTTGTGATCCAATCACTAAACTAAACTCTCTCAACCTAGTGAGAGGGTGGGGCCCCTTGTTTAAGACCGAGATTCAGTATTTGAGAGAACAACCTTTCTCCTATCCATGAATCAGGTAGGCGTGAACTCCGTCTTGCACCCTATGTCTCCAGCTATCTATTAAGTCTTACCCCTGAAATGGGAGGCTTATTGAGCCGACGTTTTTGAGCCAACCCTCACATATGCAAATCTAAGGATAATCTCGAATAAATAGGAGTTCATAGTTAGCCTAGCATTAAGATTGAGTTACCTAGGTCATCTAAGTGAAATAGTCAGTCTTATACAGTAAACAACGTTATAAAGTAAGAGTGACTTATTTTTTGGTTCGATCTTATGCAAACTCATTGCATAGAATGCCCCCACTCCTCATGTCATAGCATGTACGAATTAAGATCACATCATATGTAGCACTTTACAACTTTTTGTAACAACTACAGAGTAGGCCGCATCCAATAGTGTTACCAGAATAAGGTACCCAACCTTATTCATGTACTATAGATCATTTTGACTATTTACTCAAACCTAATCCACTCTTATGTCTCCACATAAAGTTTAAGTACTCATGTAATAGTCATGGGTCTTAGTTTATTGGATTTATACATTCATGTATACAATTTATAAAATCAACAATAAGTTTATTGATTATAGAAAATGTTTTTTAATTTCCAAACTGCGAGTTATAGGACATAAAACCCAACAATACTCCCACTTGGACTAAAACTCTAGTGGATCAATATATAAAAATATATACAATGTTGAGTTTATATGGAGAGAATAAAATGTACAAATACAATAAACTAGGGCATTACTTTACCCATAAATTCTCCCACTTGCCCTAGTGATACAAAACTTGTAGACCTAGTCCTACTAAGTGACCCTCGAAAATTTTAGCCGAGAGGGCCTTTGTAAACGGATCAGCAAAGTTGTCTTGAGAAGCAATCTGGGTGACAATTACGTCTCCTCTGTATACAATCTCCTTGATGAGATGATACTTTCGCTCGATATGCTTTCCTCTTTTATGGCTTCGTGGTTCCTTTGAATTTGCAACTGCTCCATTGTTGTCACAGCAGAGAATGACAGGCAGGTGCATATTAAGAATTACTTCCAAATCTGTCAGGAACTTTGTGAGCCATACTGCTTCTTTTGCTGTTTCACTTGCAGTTACATACTTAGCTTCCATTGTGAAGTCAGCAATACAACTCTGCTTGATGCTTCTCCACATAATTGCTCCTCCATTTAGAGTGAATACTGACCCAAAGTTGATTTCCTCGAATCAATATCTATCTGAAAGTCAGAATCGGTATATCCAGTAAGGATCGGATCCTTAGCACCATACACGAGCATATAATCTCGCGTTCTCCAAAGATACTTGAGAATGTTCTTAACAGTAGTCCATTGATCATATCCAGGATTGGATTGAAGTTTGCTGACTATTCCTACGGCATAGCATATATCGGGACGAGTACACAACATTACATACATTAAACTCCCTACTACGGATGCATATGGAATTCGATTCATCTCCTCAACCTCTTGAGGTGTCTTAGGACTTTGTTCTTTAGACAGGTGAATTCCATGTCTGAAAGGTAAAAATCCTTTCTTGGATTTTTGCATTTTATACCTAGACAACATCTTGTCTATATAAGATGCTTGAGATAATGCTAATGTTCTGTTCTTGCGATTTCGAACTATTTGGATTCCAAGAACATACCGTGCTTCTCCTAAATCTTTCATTTGGAATTGTGAAGTCAGCCATCTCTTAATGTCAACCAGATATTCTACCTCATTTCTAATGAGTAGAATATCATCAACATACAACACCAGAAAAGCGACAATTTTGTTAACGATTTTCTTGTATACATAGGGTTCATCAACATTTTGTTCAAAGCCATAATAATTTGATCGTAATGTAAAATCTTATATTCTAGGATCTAGAAGCTTGTTTCAATCCATAAATGGATCGATTAAGTTTGCAAGCCTTTTGCTCTAGGTCCTGCTATATAAACCTTCTGGTTGAGACATATAGATACTCTCTTCAAGATAGCCATTTAGAAAAGCTGTCTTGACATCCATTTGCCATATTTCATAATCATAAAATGTGGCTATAGATAAGAGTATTCTAATTGACTTTATCATGGCAACTGGAGAGAAGGTTTCTTTATAATCTACCCCCTCTCTTTGGGTAAACCCTTTTGCCACAAGTCTAGCTTTGTAGGTCTGTACCTTACCAGCTTGGTTTCGTTTTCTCTTGTAGATCCATTTGCAACCAATAGGTTTTACCCCTTCAAGTTGATTTACAAGATCCCAGACAGAATTAAAATACATAGATTCAATTTCAAGGTCCATGGCTTTAATTCATTGGTCTTTATCCACATCATTCATTGCTTGGTTAAAAGACAATGGATCCTCTAAACCATCATCTAGTATGATGACTTAAGTTTCAGTTAAACCCATGTACTGGTCAGGCTGTTGCACAACCTTCCCACTACGACGAGGCATTCTCAACTCTTGAGAAGGATATGAAGTCCCAGTTTCATCATCAACTCTTGTTGAAGGACCTACTCTGTCAACAACTCTTGTTGATACATTTGTAGTTTCTCTAGACATTTCATCTATTACTAGCTTACTGCGAGGTTGATGATTCTTCACATGGTCTTCCTCTAGGAAGGTTGCATTTGTCAATACAAATACCTTATCTTCCTGAGGATCATAAAAGAAACCACTTTTTGTTTCTTTTGGGTAGCCTACAAATAGGCATACTTTTGAACGGTGTTCCAGTTTTTAGGATTTTACACCAACACATGTGCTGGACAACCCCAAATCCTGAAGTGACATAAATTTCATTTACGTCCTCTCCAGAGCTCGTAAGGCGTTTCAGAAACACTGTTTGAGGGAACTATGTTCAAAATATACACTGCAGTTTCAAGTGCATGTCCCCAGAAAGAATTGGGTAACTGAGTGTAACTCATCATGGAACGAACCATGTCCAACAAAGTTCTATTTCTCCTTTCTGCCACACCGTTTTGGTGAGGTGTGCCAGAGGCTGTGAGTTGAGACTGAATTTCATGTTCTATCAAATAGTTCTAGAATTCCATGTCCATATACTCACCACCTCGATCCGATCGAAGTGTTTTAATCTTTTTACCAAATTGGTTTTCAATCTCAGCCTTATACTCTTTGAACTTTTCAAAAGTTTCAGACTTTTGGTGCATTAGGTAAACATGCTCATACCTCGAATAGTCATCTATAAAACTGATGAAATATTCATACCCTCCTCTCGCTCTAACATTTAGAGGCCCACGAATGTCTGAATGAATCAGCTCTAGGGGTTCTTTGGCTCTAATACCTTTTCCAGAAAAAAAATCATTTTGTCATTTTACCCTCAAGACAGGACTCACATGGTGGTAATGAACTATCTTCCAACTTATTTAGATGATCGCTCTTAACCAATCTCTCAATCCTATTGAGATTTATGTGACCCATTCTCAAGTGCCAAAGATAGGCATTTGGAGAAATCTTCCTTTTCTTATGAGTCTCAGCAATTTTAAACATCTTTATTTTCAATACGGCTTTGACCTCAGCTGGTTTTAACATATACAAGTTATTTTCTAATTTTGCAGAGAAAATCTGTTTATTTCCTGTATTGATACCAATTGTAGGAATGCATCAGCAACAACGGAAGCAACAAGGATCATTTAAGCACTCTAATTCATTAATTTTGGCAAAAATATAAAGCATGCTCTTGCAGAAAACAAGTAAGTTTCATGACATACCTTTGTAGAACCTCTTCAAAACTCAATCTTCAGCTGCAATCTTTTTCAAATCTCGTTGCAAACTACCTCAAGATCTTCCCCAGTATTCTCTTGGTGCTCTAGATTGAGTTATGGGATTCAAAACAAGCTTGAATCAAGAGATTATAGAGAATTTCTCACAACAACAATCTTGTTGAATAACACTTTCTTCATCACGAATTTTCTCTAAAATTCTCTTCATTGCATCCCTCAAATTCACTTCAATCTCTTCAATATATTGCAAATCAACATGCAAGGAAGAGAGCTGCATGAGTTGTAGCTCATGCTTGAACTAAGATGGATAATGGAATATCTCAATATTCCATTTTGCATGGTATTTTCCAATTTTTCAATTTTATCTCAAAATCAAAACTTGATATTTAAAATCCATTTTGATTTTAAAACTGAAAAATTTTATTAATTTTATAAAATTAATTTTTAAATAAAACTAATTAATTTAATATCAAATATTAAATTATATTTTACACACAACCATCTTTATATATTTAAATCGTATTTAAATATAAATTCTCCTATTCCGTTTAATTCTAAAATTAAACATTTTTAATTATATCTCATATAATTACTAAATCCTTTAATTCTAATTTGAACATTTCAAATTAACTTATCACGCTACTCTAGAGTTAGTCTAATTATGAGCTAGTAGGGGGACCTCGCAGACCTACAGATTATGGGATCCAACAATCCAAAATTAATTGGCTAAACTCATTAGACTAGATTAATCTCCATTCGTTAACTAATAGGTCACTCCACTAAAGCCCATAGTTGCACTTCCCTCACTGTAGATATATTATGGCAATATGATTTAACCATAATCAGCAAGTCGACCCTTCACAGGTTTTTCGTAATAACGGCTAGGTCAAATATTTGTTTTACCCCCTGAGATTACGTCTTATTCCTCAAGTTCCTACTGATCCTTTAATGAACAATTGGTTTGTGATCCAATCACTAAACCAAACTCTCTCAACCTAGTGAGAGGGTGGGACCCCTTGTTCAAGATCTAGATTCAGTACTTGAGAGAACAACATTTCTCCTATCCCTAAATCGGGTAGGCGTGAACTCCATCTTAACCCTATGTCCCCAACTATCTATTAGGCCTTACCCTTAAAATGGGAGGCTTATTGAGCCGGCGTTGTTGAGCCAACCCTCACATATGAAAATCTAAAGAAAATCCCGAATAAATAGGAGTTCATAGTTAGTTCAGGATTAAGATCGAGTTACCTAGGTCATTTAAGTGAAATAGTCAGTCTTATACAGTAAACAACATTATAAAGTAAGAGTGACTTATTTCTTGGTCCGATCTTATGCAAACTCATTGCATAGGACGCCCCCACTCCTCATGTCATAACATATACGAATTAGGATCACATCGTATGTAGCACTTTACAACTCTTTCTAACAACTACAGAGTAGGCCGCATTCAATAGTGTTACCAGAATAAGGTACTCAACCTTATTCATGTACTATAGATCATTTTGACTATTTACTCAAACCTAATCCACTCTTATGTCTCCACATAAAGTTTAAGTACTCATGTAATAGTCATGAGTCTTAGTTTATTGGATTTAAATATTCATGTATACAATTTATAAAATTAATAATAAGTTTATTGATTATAGAAAAGGTTTATTAGTTTACAAACTGCGAGTTTTAGGACATAAAACCCAACATAGGGGATGTTTGGCGACCCACCCCGAGTTGGATTGAGTGGGCAAAAAATGCCCACCCGGTGTTTGGTTCACTGGTAAGAAAATACGGTGGGTTTAATAACTAGGGTGAGCATAAAAGCACCAAAAACCGATTCCACCATTTGAAACTGACCGAATTCAGGTCAGTTGATCGGGGCTAGGACTCGATCGGTTGGGTTTCGGTTTTCATAAAAAATATTTGGAAAATCAACCGACTGACCGACATATAAATGTTATTTTTAGTTTTTTTCCTAAAAAATAAGTAAAAATTAAACCCACTATCATCAACCCAAGCACAAGCTTATTGCCTTAGTATTGATTTATTATTTTCTTTTTTAAGTTGCCTCCAAATCCGCTACATGATTGATTTAATTTATTTTCATTAAAAAATGATTAATATAAATTTAAAAAAAAGTTGTAAATTATGTTAACCTAAAAATAATACTTCATCAGTTATACTCCCCCTTCAACTCCCTCATTTACTCTATCGCTTCTCTCGTTCACTCATGTTCTTTTCACATTACTATGATCTATGTGGTCTTCTCTCTTCTCTCCATCTGGTTCATCCTCCTTCATCTCCTTTGTTTCTTTTCTTTAGATTTGCTTCTTGCTTGCTCTGATAGGTTGTTATTTTCATCAGATTTATTATTATTTTTTATTGTTGAACCCCTTTTTTCTCTTCTTTGTCTCTCATACTACAATTGTTTCAAGTTTTTTTAGATCTACTAGGGTTTAGGTTTTTTCTTTTCTTTCTTTTTTTTTTTTGTGGATCTGTTGCGTTTATTCAGCTTTTTTGTTTCGATTTTCGATCCACATGTTAAATCTGCTCATTATTAGGGTTTTTTTTTAATTTTGAAATGATATGCATGTTAAATCTACTAATTGTTAGTTTTTATTTTTTTTCATTTGATTTCTTGGTTCCAATTTCCCGTTTGCATGTTAAGTATGCTTATTGTCAACGTTTTTTCCATTCAATTTTTTGGGTTCGATTTTCGATTTGCATGTTACATATCTTGCTTGAAAGAGTTTTCTCTTCATCCAATTTTTTGTAATGGGTTTTGCTTCATCCAACTTTTTTAAGCGGTTGTGTTCTCCTTCTTTGTTCATACTCTTCAATGGTTCAACCCACTATTCTCATTCTCTTTTATCTCCAAAACTCCTCTGGCCACTTCAATAATAAACCATGTGTCTTCCCTTGCCTTTTTTTTTTTCTTGTGTAATTAAATTATCGATAAGGGCCACCGACCATGTTATTGGAGCCTGGTGGGGGCGATCAATCCATCCCACAATAGGTTTGTTTTCTATCTGTTTTCACAGGTCGATGATGATTTCTTCGTTTTTAGTATGTCACTTTCTTGTTTTGAATTTTGTATTTAACTATCTAAGTTGGATTGAAAATTTATGTTTTCCCCTTCTTGCTTTCAATCCACCAATTCTTTATTTTTTTGTTCTGTTTTGTGGACTGATTTGTTATATGTTTTTTGTCTGTCGTAATCACTGCGTGTAGACCCCGAAACTTATTTCCCCTACTTAAGTATGTGAAGGAAATCGTATGTGAAGGAAATCAAACACGAGGATTTCCATGAGTAGCGGAAGGATCATTCCAAATTAACAATCGTATATGAACTTTACAATTACAATCATAAATGGAAACATATGGTTATGCATAAAATATAGAAACTACAGCATGTTGTACAATAGATCAAGGATAAGAGCAACACACTTTTGAAGACTCATCTTCAAGCTCATTGATCACGAACGCTCGACCAACATGACCGCTATACTGCACGAACACTGCGCATTCGAACTAAGCGATCGCCCAGGTCACGAACACCCTAAACACCATGAACGACCTCCACAGAACCTCGACAGTGTCAAGTTAAGTATGACACCACCAAGAAGGTTACCTTGGTATTCTCGGTGTGAGAATCCATAGGGTGGGCTCTGTGTGGACTTGAATTAAGGGAGAAAGATGGAGAAACCACAATCGTGTAAACGATTGAGCAAGTGGGAGATGGAAAGAACCTATCATATAGGTTGATGCCCAATTGTATAGCAAAAGCTATGTGATCGTTTAGCTCATCGCTTACCTGAGTGTCTATCGCCTAAGAACACTCCACGACCGTTTAGCCAACTCCAAGCTATCACTTAGTAAATCTCATTTACTTGACAACTTCCTATGAGAATTTTTCGAGATTGGAAATCTCAAAACAACATGCAAAAACCTACTAAAATTAGGAAAACACTTTTTCTTTTATCTCACGATTATCATCAAACTACCAACAACCTCCCACTCAATTGGTTATTAGAGAAAAAGAGATAATTATCCAATAATTAATATTATTATAAATATAAATGATAACTAACTTACCATAATATATTTATAACCTATAGTTTTAATATTTCATCTCATAAAAAATATAAATCATAGCTCTTTTTCTATTCCATGACACTTAATGTAAATCTCATTTACATTAATCCTCCACTTGATGTATCTCATACACCATATCGACTATATCATGTATAATCAAATTACCTCTTGTCAATTTGAACATTTCAAATCAACACTAAGAACTGATCCTCAACTTGAATCCATTGAGATACCACGGGGACTTTATGGACCTGTAGCTCGAAGCTTCAACAGTACGTGAAATACTGACTAAATTCTTTAGTCACGGGATCTACCATCCGTTAACTGGCAGACACTCCACTAAATACCAAACATTGAACTCTCCTTACCATAGATATATTATGTGTCCATCTTAACCAATCAATAGTGCAGCGACCCTTCACAAATCACTCGTAAGTATAGCTCGACCAATAACCGTTGCCCCTGTAGTTACATCTAACTTCTTAAGTACCACTAACCCTTCTAATGAACATAAGTCATAGTCCTACTATGACTGAGTCCTCTTTTTCAAAGAGAAGTTGTGGCCACTATGTCCAAACACGTCTCCAAGACCAATAAATCAGATTTATTGTCTTTCCTCCTCTTTTGGAGAGTAGTGGAGCAGTGTTAGAACAACTAACACTACTGGTTTATCCATCCATCCCTTTATACTTGACAAGTAAGAACTGACGTTCAAAATTGTTGGAGTTGATGCCCTAAAGTCTCGTATCCTGTAGTTTGTAAACGCTATGTACGGACACTTGTGTTGTTAATATATGATATTTACTTCACATCTTGTATTTTGCTCGGTTAATTGTTTTATTTGCTTTACCACAGGCCAATAAACATAAAATGCCTGCTTATTTGTATGTGACTCAAGCATGTATGTGGTGGCATACAAGTAGATCATTCTTGAGTGATAACCAAAATGGTCTGTAGTAAATGGATAAATGAGGGAAACCTTATCCTGGTAACGCTACGGACGCGGCCCGCTTTGTGGAATGGTCACAAGTGTTGTGACTTGTCATAGATGGACTGATCCCAATCATTCGTGTTGGGGACATGCGAGTGAGGGCGTCCTATACAGAGAGTTTGTATAAGACCTGACCACGAAGTGTTAACGTCTCGTTATATAACACCGTTCATGACAGATACTTCACTTCACTAGGATGACCATATGTAACATGACCTCAATCTTGAGTGAGTTGGAAACTCCTGCCATTGAGGGCGGTTCTTTGATTTGTATGGGTGCGAGTGGCCAGGTCGCCGATTCAAACCTATCATTTTAGGGATTTGTCTTATTTGGGAGCTGGGAACTAAGCTACACAAGATGGAATTCACACTTTCCCCGAGGCAGGGGTAAGTAGATAGATGGCTCCATTAAGGGCTGATTCCGAGGGTTGAACGATGTGGTGCCATACACCTTCTCTTGGCCCGAGAGGTGTTCACACATAGTTGGACTATGTTGTATTGTTCATTAGAGGAATATATGATACTTAAGGAGTGAGATGTAACTACAGGGGCAAAATGATAAATTGGCCCAACTATACTTACGAGCATCTGTGAAAGGTCATCGTACTCATGATTGGTTATATCCGATGGACATAGAAATATATCTATAGTAAGAAGAGTTCAGCTGTTGGTCTTTAGGTGAATCACTGACAGTTAAGGATGGTGGATCTCGTGGCTAAAGAGTTTAGTCAGCTATTCATGTACCGTTGGAGCTTCGAGACACAGGTCCATTAGGTCCTCTGGGTAGCTTGGATAAAGTCAAGAACCAGTGTTTGGGTTAATTTGAAATGTTCAAATTGACAAGAGGAAGTTCAATTATATATGATATAATTGGACTGGTTAATTATAAGTGATATAATTGGCTAAATGTATGAGATACATTATTTTGGAGGAAATTAGATATAAATATGATTTATATCAAGTAGAGGAGAAAATACTATAGTAGATATGTGATATCAAACTATAGGCTTTAAATATAATATGATTATATTTATTAATTAATTGATTGATTAATTATATGATAATTAACCAATTTTTTTCCACGTTCGGATGTGGATAGTGGACATCGTTGGTTAAAAATGAAAAGAAGTTTTCATTTTGCATAGAGAATTCAATACTGCTTTGACTGCCCAAAAGAATTCGTGAAACGATCGTCCGAGAGCTTATACGATAGTTGCTTCTTTGTTTAAACGATCGTCTACCTCATGATTTCTCTAAACGATCGTATACATTTTTCCTAAACGAGCGTTCAGCCTTTCCTATACGAACGTGTAGCTCCTCTATGCGATAAGCACTTCTGTTATTGGATAGCACTATTTTATCTCCAACTTGCTTATCGTCTACACGACTCGTTGTCCTCTGTCCTCTACCAAATTCACCAAAGTCCACTCTTTGGGTTTTCACTCCGAGAATACCTAGGGTTCATTAGTGGTGGTGTCGTCCCCGCTGCAATGTTCATGTTCATATTGATCATGTTGTTGCAGTTGACATTCCCGCCGAGTGTTGGTAGATCTGTTGGAGGGATCTACTGCGTTGGGGTTTTGAAGTTCGAAGATAGTCTTCAACTGGTATGAAACCCTTTCCCTGTTAATTATCTTGTTCTGAGAATGCCGATAATTAGATTTGATTGCATCACTGTATGTGTTGAATGTATATTCTTTGTATTTCGGTCACGGTGAGATCGGAGCGACCTAAACACAGTCATGGAATTTATGAGATCCTTCAATTGGTATTAGAGTTAGGTTTTAAATACTGTGATTTCATCTGTTGCAACAAAATAACATATACATTCATGGTGGGTGCATTTCTACGTTATTTTAATTGTTAAATCTACTGTGGATGTGCCGGATTAATGGATGATTTTGGGATGAATAACCTCGGTTTGTTTAAATCCTTTTACATTTGCGGTTATATGTTCTGACATTTGCAGTTTGTTTAAAAAGACCCCTGCGTTTTTGGGCATTAATAATCATTATCGAGTCTGTATTCAAAGTTTGTTTGAAGTTTTGAGTTGTTCGTCGAAGTTCTGGGCAAACGTTGCGGCTCTTCGAGGAAGGAGGCGATCTAGGGTTGATCGCATCATGCAGAAGAAGTTATACGCGATCGTTGTCCATCGCATCGTATAGATGAAGGAGTACATGATCGCAGATGAACGCATCGGTTAAACAATGGGAAATGCGATCAAGAGTTGGTTGCATCGAGTTAACGATCGGGCATGCGATCGCTGAGTATCATTTAATGCGCACGCTAGACGATCATTTAGGTCAGTAAGCTTCATTGCTTAGAAACTGACTAAACATCGCTTAGCATCACAAGGTAAATCATTTACCAAGTTGCACGTATCAGTTACACGATGAGACACTCGCGCATCATTTAAAGTGCACGTGCTAGACGATCGTTTAGGTCAGCAAGCTTCATCGCTTAGTAACTGACTACACGATCGCCTAGTAACACAAGGTAAATCATTTACCTATCGTCGCGCTACATGATCGCATGGACGATCAGGTTTTGCAGCCTCGTCATCGTCTACTCGATCGTTTACTTATGCTTCTATCGTCTAGTGCGCGTTGAACGATCATCTACCTATTGAAGTTTGCTACACGATGAAGATCTCCTAGCGGTTCAAGACCCGGTTCGCCTGTGAACCGGTTTGCTCGATGAAAAATGTAATAGATAGGGTTTTTCATTTCGGTTTTTGGTTAAAAGGCTCATCCCGGTCCATTAATCTTTTGTTTATTACATGCGATGTATGTTTTATATGTCATATGATATGCACATATAGTAAATCCCACCTTAGGTTATGCAATGGTCATGCATCATCTCTTTATTGTAATTGTTATAATTTAGAGAAGCATGATTTTAATTATGTAAGAGCATGCTCATGCATCATATAATATAAGAGTTATATTTATGCATGTATAAAAAGTATTGACATGCATCATCTTTATATTATAATTGTTATAGTATAAGGGTGAATGATAGTATGTTTGCTTGGTTGTTACGCGTTATATAAAAGTTATATATAGTAATAACCGGACATTGCATGAAGCATGACACATAGGTTATTTTATAAATGTTATAAACGCCTCGTTGTGCGCAATGGTTTTAGTTGTTTCTTTTTAAAAGTTAAAGAGAAATTAGAACTAAAAGAAATAAGAAAGACATGCATGCACACTTAGGTTTAAATTCAAGGTTTTAAAGTGTTTAAAACTTGGATCACATAGACCTAAGATCACGGTTCTAATATGATTAGAAACCCTAAGACTTTAATCTTTTAGTCAGTTTAATATGATTAAATTGGCTAATAAAAGGTTAAAGTGTAGCAAATCTATCTATAAGGGACCTTTTGTCTAAGGCAGGTTCTTTCTGGGCTGGTGTATTTAAGTTGACGGAAACGTAACACCCCTACCTGGGAACTTACCTAAAAAGGTGAATTAGATAGATTTGATGCATGCATGCAAGTTAAGGACAGTTCATTAAAGTGTTTAAATGTGACTACTTGAACTTGTTCATATTTCATAGACAAATGTTGTTTATGAGCAGAGTTTAAAAAGATGACTTAGTCTAAAATCAGTAGCCGGATTGTCTAGGTTAATGAATCCCTAGGTAGAACATTCAATGGGAGGTACTTGGGGCATAAGATGCTTCACTTAAACCTTTTGCTTTTCTCCTAAATAGTCCACACCGTGAGATCTATCCTTGGCCTCACGACACCTTTGGCGTGTCCCCCCAACGGATGGTGTTTGGGTAGGTCAATATCAAGGTGGATGGAGAGAATGTTCATAGTAAATGGGAGAGGGAAGTGTGACAGCATATTCCTCGGTCTCCCTCGTTAGGTTGAATAAAGTTACTGCGCATCACCTCGAGGCACCCTGGGAGTGTCCCCCCTAATGGATGGTAGTTTTGCATGTTTCTTTATTTGATCTCCTGTAAGAGGATAAGGTAACTTAGTCTCTTGTCCTAATCTGTCTTTTCCCTACGGTAAGCGCATTAGGGCGGGACTTTGGCACCTAAAGCGAAGGGTTACAATTACGCGGAATAGTTAAAGGTTAACGATTCTAGACCAAAAAAATTTTGGCTGTTAGGTTCAGTTCCAAGAGTTGATTCTTCCTAATGGTTGAGAATGTCTCATCTCAGCGAAGGGGCAACTGATCACCCCGCCGGTGGCGTTTGTCCTGACTGACTGGGGCATCATTACAAAATAGAAGTCTATAACTTAGGGTACTTGAAACTGTTTTGCAAAACTGATTGGTTTAAAAGTGGTTTAGCAAAAATCTAATAAAATTTTGTTCATATTTTCAGCAACTTTTTCAAATGGCAACAGCCATCTTATCGTTGTTAAACGCCGAAAAATTAACTGGTGATAATCTTTCAACGTGGAAACACATGATCACGACGATCCTAATCATCGAGGATCTCATGTTCGCTCTCACAGAGACTTGTCCTCCTATTCCAGCTCTAAATGCCACTCGAAATCTTCGAGAGGCATACAAGCGATAGACAAGGGCGAATAAGAAGGCCCGAGCCTATATCTTGGCAAATCTTTCTGTAGTCTTGGCCAAGAAACATGAGTCTATGGTCTCAGCGCGTGAAATCATGGAGTCCCTGCGAGGGATGTTTGGACAACTATCTAAACAGCTTATGCATGAGGCTCTTAAATACATATCCAACTCCAAAATGCAAGAAGGAACCTCTGTTCGTAAACATGTGCTAAACATGATGGTCCACTTCAATGTGGCGGAGTTGAATAGGTACCATAGATGAGGGCAGCCAGGTTAGCATTATCCCGCATTCATTTCCGGAGAGCTTCCTGCACTTTGTTAGTAATGTGATTCTTAACAAAGTGAAGTATAACCTTATAACTCTCCTCAACGAGTTACAGACATACCAATCTTTACTGAAAAGTAAGGAGAGGCAGAAGGGTGAGGCAAATGTTGCTTCATCCTCCAGGACATTCCATAGAGGTTCAACCTTAGGAACGAAGTCTACACCTTCCTCTTCTAACTCTGCAAAGGGGAAGAAGAAGAAGGGTGGTAAGGAAAAAGGGAAGGCACCTGCTAACCCACCGCCTGTCGCCCCAAGGAGGCGTCCACAAGTTGCTAAGGGAAAGTGTTTCCATTGCAACCAAAATGGACACTGGAAGAGGAACTATCCTCAGTATCTGAAAGAGAAGAAAGCACCAAGGCTAAGGCCAAGTTCGATAAATGTAAATATGATTTACTTGTGCTTGAAACTTTTTTAGTGGAGAATGATGATTCTGCCTGGATAATTGATTCAGGTGCCACTAACCATGTTTGTTCTTCTTTTCAGGGGATTAAATCATGGCGACAGCTGGAGGCTGGTGAGATGACGATGCGAGTAGGCACCGGGCACGTCGTCTCAGTTGTGGTAGTGGGAGGACTCCAGTTAGCTTTACAAAATAGGTTTCTTATTTTAAATGATGTATATATTATTCCTAAACTAAAAAGGAACCTTATTTCTATAAATGTTTATTGCAATGTAAATACCCTATTTCTTTTTATTTGAATAAAGCGTTTATTCATAAAGATGGTGTTCTTATTTGCACAGCAAATTTGGAATCGAATTTATATGTGCTAAGGCCGTTAGCCATTAATTCTCTCCATAATACTGAAATGTTCAGAACTTCCGTAACTCAATCAAAACGTCGACGTATTTCTCCAAAAGAAAATGCCCAACTTTGGCATCTACGTTTGGGGCACATCAATCTCAATAGGAATGAGTGATTGGTGAAGAATGGACTTCTAAGTGAGTTAGAAGAAAATTCTTTGCCAGTGTGTGCATCTTACCTTGAGGGTAAGATGACTAAACGACCTTTTACTAGAAAAGGTTCTAGAGCCAAGGAGCCTCTTGAGTTAGAACATTCTAACCTTTGTGGTCCTATGAATGTGCGAGCCTGAGGTGGCTATAAGTATTTTATCAATTTTACTGATGATTACTCTAAGTAAGGGTATGTTTATCTTATGCAACGGAAATCTGAATCCTTTGAAAAGTTCAAAGAGTTCAAGGCTGAAGTTGAAAATGCATTGGATAGACGGATTAAAACACTTTGATCAGATCGAGGTGGAGAGGTTTTGGACTCCGCATTCCAGGACTATTTGATAGAACATGAAATCGTTTCCCAACTCTCAGCGTCAGGTACACTTCAGCAGAATGGTGTAGCGGAGAGGAGAAATAGGACCTTGTTAGATATGTTGCGCTCAATGATGAGTTATGATTCCTTACCGGACTCGTTTTAGGGTTTCGCAATGGAGACTACGGTGTACATACTCAACTGTGTTCCCTCCAAAAGTGTTGCAAGAACACCTCTGGAGTTATGGAATGAGCGTAAAGCTAGTTTACGTCACTTCTGCATTTGGGGTTTCCCTGCACATGTGCTTGAGGCTAATCCCAAGAAGTTGGAACCACGGTCAAGATTGTGCCTCTTTGTAGGCTACCCCAAAGGTACACGAGGGGGTTATTTTTATGATCCAACGGAAAATAGGGTGTTTATTTCAACAAACGCTACTTTCCTAGAGGAGGATCATATAAGGGAGCATAATCCACGAAGCAAAGTCGTGTTACGTGAACTTTCCAATGAAACTACTGAAACTTCAACAAGAGTTGTTGAAGAGCCTGCTACATCAACAAGAGTTGTTGATGAGAGTTCATCCAGTAGGTCGGTTCCACCTCAAGAGTTGAGGGAACCTCGACGTAGTGGATTCAACTCAGTATGGGTTATAAGAAGGCAATGGAGGATGTTGACTGGGATGAATGGGTCAAGGCTATAGATCTCGAGATGGAGTTGATGTACTTCAACTCAGTATGGGATCTTATAGATCAGCCTGATGGGGTTTACCCTATAGGTTGTAAATGGATCTACAAGTGCAAACGGGGTGCTGATGGGAAGGTACAGACCTTCAAGGCTCGACTTGTGGCAAAGGGTTATACCCAGATAGAGGGAGTCGACTATGAGGAGACTTTCTCGCCTGCTACCATGTTAAAGTCGATCCGCATCCTCCTGTCCATTACAGCTTATTATAATTATGAGATCTGGAAAATGGATGTCAAGACGACTTTTCTGAATGGCAATCTTGAGGAGACCATTTATATGGTGCAGCCCAAAGGATTCATAGCCCAAGGTCAAGAGCAAAAGGTTTGCAAACTGAATCGGTCCATTTATGGACTGAAACAGGCGTCTCGATCTTAGAACATATGGTTTGATATTGCGATCAAGTCGTATGACTTTGACCAAAACATTGATGAACCTTGTGTCTACAACAAGATCATAAATGCTTCAGTAGTCTTCTTAGTGTTGTATGTAGACGATATCCTACTCATTGGGAATGATGTAGGTCTACTAACTGCAGTTAAGAGCTGCCTAGCGACCCAATTTCAAATGAGAGATTTGGGAGAGGTTCAGTTTGTTCTAGGTATACAGATCTTTCGGGATCGTAAGAACAAAGTGCTAGCACTGTCCAGGCATCGTACATTGACAAGATGTTGCTCAAGTACTCGATGCAGAACTCCAAAAGGGGCCTACTGCCATTCAGGCATGGAGTTACTTTGTGTAAGGAAATGTGTCTTAAGACATCTCAAGAGGTTGAGGAGATAAGATGGGTCCCATTTTCCATTGGCAGTTTGATGTATGCGATGCTCTGTACTAGATCAGACATCTGCTATACTATGAGAATAATCAGTAGGTATCAGTCTAACCCAGGACAGGGTCATTGGACCACAGTCAAGAACATCCTCAAGTATCTTCGGAGAACGAGGGACTACATGCTCGTGTATGGTTCGAGGGATTTGATCCTTACAGGATACACGAATTCTGACTTTCAGACTGATAAGGACTCTCCCAAGTTCACATCAGGGTCAGTCTTTACTCTTTACGGAGGAGCTGTAGTGTGGCGAAGCACTAATCAGGGATGCATCGCTGACTCCACTATGGAGGCAAAGTATGTAGCGGCTTGCAAAGCTTCTAAGGATGCCGTCTGGCTCAAGAAGTTCTTGACAGACCTGGAAGTTGTTCCAGATATGTCTAGGCCCTTTACACTCTATTGTGATAATAGTGGGGTAGTGGCGAACTCCAAGGAGCCAATGAGTCATCGGCGCGGCAAACACATAGAGCAAAAGTATAATCTGATCCGTGAGATAGTGCATCGAGGAGACATGATCGTCACGCAGATCGCTTCAGAGCACAATGTTGCTGACCTGTTTATGAAGGCTCTCACAGCTACAGTGTTTGAGGGTCACCTACGGAACATGGGTCTACAAGATCGCCAGCGGCTGAATTAGGGCAAGTGGGAGATTTTCTTGTACTGGCCTTTTATGCCCTAGTTTATTGTACACCCTACTTCGCTTTAGGACAAGTGAGAGATTGTTGGGGTTGATGCCCTAAAGTCTCGTATCCTGTAGTTTGTAAATAGTATGTACGAACACTTGTGTTGTTAATATATGATATTTACTTCACATCTTGTATTTTTCTCGGTTAATTGTTTTATTTGCTTTACCACAAACAAATAAACATAAAATCCCTGGTTATCTGTATGTGACGCAAGCATATATGTGGTGACATACAAGTAGATCATGTCTTGAGTGATAACCAAAATAGTCTGTAGTAAATAGATAAAGGAAGGAAACCTTTTCCTGGTAACACTACGAACGTGGCGCGCTTTGTGGAATAGTCACAAGTGTTGTGATTTGTCACAGATGATCTGATCCTGATTTTCGTATTGGGGACATGCGAGTGAGGGCGTCCTATACAGAGAGTTTGTATAAGACCTGACCACGAAGTGTTAACGTCTCGTTATATAACACCGTTCATAATAGATACTTCACTTCATTAGGATGACCATAGGTAATATGACCTCAATCATGAGTGAGTTGGTAACTCCTGCCATTGAGGACGGTCCTTTGATTTGTATGGGTGCGAGTGGCCAGGTCGCTGATTCAAACCTACCATTTTGGGGATTCTCTTATTTGGGAGCTGGGAACATAGCTACACAAGATGGAATTCACTCCTTCCCTGAGGCAAGGGTAAGTAGATAGATGGCTCCCTTAAGAGCTGATTCCGGGGGTTGAACGATGTGGCGCCATATACCTTCTCTTGGCCCGAGAGGTGTTCACACATAGTTGGACTATGTTGTATTGTTCATTAGAGGAATCAGTGGTACTTAAGGAGTGAGATGTAACTACAAGGGCAAAATGGTAAATTGGCCTAGTTGTACTTACGAGCATCTGTGAAGGGTCATCGTACTCATGATTCATTATATCCAATGGACACAAAAATATATATGTGGTAAGAATAGTTCAGCTGTTGATTTTTAGTAGAATCACTGAAAGTTAACAGATGGTGGATCTCGTGGCTAAAGAGTTTAGTCAGCTATTCACGTACCGTTGGAGCTTCGAGCCACAGGTCCATTAAGTCCCCTTGGTAGCTTGGATAAAGTCGAGAACCAGTGTTTGGGTTAATTTGAAATGTTCAAATTGACAAGAGGAAGTTCAATTATATATGATATAATTGAACTAGTTAATTATATGTGATATAATTGGCTAAATGTATGAGATAAATTATTTTGGAGGAAATTAGATATAAATATGATTTATATCAAGTAGAGGAGAAAATACTATAGTAGATATGTGATATCAAACTATAGGATATAAATATAATATGATTATATTTATTAATTAATTAATTGATTAATTATATGATAATTAACCAATTTTTTCCACGTTCGGACGTGGGTAGTGGGCATCGTTGGTTAAAAATGAAAAGAAGTTTTCATTTTGCATAGAGAAATCAATACTGCTTCAACCGCCCAAAAGAATTCAAACGATTGCCCGAGAGCCTATACGATACTTGCTTCTCCGTTGATACGATCGTCTACCTCATGATTTCTCTAAACAATCGTATATGTTTTTCTTAAACGATCGTTAAACCTTTCCTACACGATCGTGTTGCTCTTCTATGCGATAAGCACTTCTGCTTTGTGATAGCACTGTTTTATCTCTCACTTGCTTATCATCTACACGACTCGTTGTCCTCCATCCTTTACCAAATTCACCAAAGCTCACTCTTTGGGTTTTCACTCCGAGAATACCTGGGTTCATTAGTGGTGGTGTCGTCCCCGCTACAGTGTTCATGTTCGTATTGATCGTGTTGTTGCAGTCGACGTTCCCGCCGGGTGTTGGTAGATCTGTTGAAGGGATCCGCTGCATTTGGGTTCTGAAGTTCGAAGATAGTATTCAATTGGTATGAAACTCTTTCTCTGTTAATTATCTTGTTCTGAGAATGCCGATAATTAGATTTGATTGCATAATTGTATGTGTTGAATGTATATCCTTTGTATTTCGGTCACGTTGAGATTGGAGCGATCTAAACACGCTCATGGAACTCTCGGTATGAGATCCTTCACAAACATATCTTACAACGAATCCATGATCTCACGTGCAATGATCATGTTCTTAATCCTTTTGGCCAAAACATTAGGTATGTTAGCCAAAATGTGAAGTTGAACCAATGAATTAGCCTTCATCCACACCTCATATGCATTACGAACACTTTGCGGTGTAACAAGGGTCGGGATTTGAGGACACTTCTCAACCATGACAAAATCGAGGTCGTTTTCCACAAAATACGTTTTACACGATTCTTTCCACTGTAGTAATCGGTCATAGTAAAAACACTAAACAAAAATACTAACAAGTTGCTGAAAAGAAAAACACATTGACCTACGTTAGGTTTTAAGCAAATACCCATTGTAAAATAAACAACATCCAATAAGGTTTTAGAAAAACTAATATGAACCCCGTGTGACATCTAGTTTCGCAATAACGCTTCAAAAGTTTAGGACAAAAGCTGCCAAAGGGAGGTCAATTATCCCTCCTCTGAATTAAGAAATTCTCAACCAATCATTAATACCAGAAAACCTCTTGCTTCTATAACGACTAGCCATCATTCATTTGGTCAAAAGATCATTAACTTACTTAACAATCTCCTGTAAGTGTGACCCGCCATCTTAGGCTCTAGAGATCTGCCTCAAGCAGCCAATCCGAAGGGAAAAAAGTCGATTGGGGCAAAACCTAAAGCGACCCTATCCATTTCTAGAGTTCACCTTGATCTTGACCAACTGCACAAAACCCATTTGAAGGGGGACACTCCCAGGGTGCCACGAGGGAGTATAGAATGATCTCATGATGTGAACCAATGATAGAGACCATAGGACGTGTTGACACATACCCTTCACCCACTTACTATAAACACTCTCTCCGTCCACCTTGATATTGACTCATGCAAACACCATCCGAAGGGGGATGCTCACAGGGCACCATGAGGCCAAGCATGAATCTCACAATGTGAACATTTAGGGAGAAACGTGAATGGAATCATAGACATATTAGATACATATCTTCCTCCCACTTAGTATTTTATAACCTAGGGTTTAGTTTACTTAGAAAAACACGGTTGAGGATTTTAACTAAGTGATTTTTAGGTTTGCCCAAGAGTAACTTTTACCTTGGATAGTTAAACAACTTTTAATCATCATCCATTAAACTCTTTAACGGAGTCTTTGGCCAAATTGTCGCATGCTTGTTGAAAATCTATCTAATTCACCTTTCCAGGTAGGTTCCCAGGTAGGGGTGTTTCTTTTCCGTCAGCTTAAGAACCCTAGCCTAGTCAGAACCTGCCTTAGACAAAAGGTCCCTTATAGATAGATTTAAAACAAATTTAATCTTTTATGCCAATCAATTTAATCCTATTAAACCAATTTTAAAAGATTAATCTAGGTTACTAAACTCTTTAGAACCATTTGAACTTAGGTCTATCTCAATCCAATTTTAAAACCCTTTTAAAAAACTTGAGTTCACCCTAACTCCGCATGCAACTCTTTCTTATTGATGTTAGGTCTAATTTTCTTTATAACACTTATAAATGGAAACAACCAAAACTACAATGCAAGGCTAACACATGCAAGGCTGATTATAAACAGCCTAAGTGTCATGCTCAATGCATTGTTCATTCATTGTTACTCTTTTACATAACGCTTATACAAAAACAACAATGAAACAAGCACAACATGCTTCCATTCACCCTTAGACTATAACACTTATAATAAAAGGATGATGCATGATAATGCTCGCTACATGCAAAATATAACTCTTATATTTCATGATGCATGTGCATGCTTTCATGTAATTTCTTCATACTAGATTATAACATTTATAATACATGATGCATGAATGGTTGCACAACCTAAGGTGGGTTTTAAACTATATGTCAAACACTTTGCCATATAAGCACAATACATCACATGTATAATAAACAAATGTTGATGAACCGGGTGGAGTTGCCTTAAGACCACAAAATTAAAGCTAACTATTACAAAAACAAGGAGTCTTCAGTTCAAACAGGCAAACTGGGTCTTGAACTATCCGAACGAAGCAGCGTGTCTCCAACCATCGTGCACCAAACTCCCCGCAATCGTCTACAAAAAAGAATAAACAATTTGCTCTATCGTTTATCAATGCTTTTAGAGCTAAACGATCATTTAGCAACGATCGTGTACTTTTTACTAATCGATGAAGCCTGAGGTACACGATCGCCTAGCGCGCTTTGCATAACGCCAGCCTTATGCGATCGTCTAAATGACTACGATGCGACAAAGCACCATTGCCTAAACGATCGCTTAGAGAACGTCTTAGTATTGTATATCGCGTGATCATGTAGGTAGTAACTAAGCGATGAAGCAAGCTAACTACACGATCGTCTTAACGAACACCTTAGTATCGTATACCACGCGATCGTGTAGGTAGTATCTAAGCGATAAGGCTTGCTAACTACACGATCGTTTAGTGCGCGCCATTTACTAAATGATAAGCATCATATGCTCCCACTATGATCGTCTACCTCCAGCGTCTAAGCGATTGGGCAACCAACGCTACACGATAGAGTAAATGATTCACCTTATCGTTTAGCATTAGCTAAATGATCGTTTAGTAAATACTACATGATCGTATAGAAAAATCTACACGATCGCTTAGATAAATCCCAACGATCATTTACCTTAGGCTACACAATACGACTAACTCTTGGTCTTCTTCCTCGTTGAAAACCGCATCTCCATGCTTCAAAACTTCGTCACGAACGACTCGACAAACTCAAATTCTTTGAATTACAAACTCGATAGCATGTTAATTACGCCCAAAACACAGGGGCCCTTACAAATTAACACTTTGTAATTTAAGAAAGCTTTAAATAAAGGCAATTAAACCCGTAACAATTCATCAACTCCATTCACAAAAGCATTTAACAATTAAACACAAATGCATAAAACCCACCAAGATTGTAAAAGAAGTTCAAAATAGAATTGAAATTTGGAATACCAGAACAACCTTGCTCTGATTCCAATTGAAGGAAATCGAACACGAGGATTTCCATGAGCAGCGGAAGGATCATTCCAAATTACAATCGTATATGAACTTTACAATTAAATCATAAACGGAAACATATGGTTATGCATAAAATATAGAAATTACAACATGTTGTACAACAGATCAAGGACAAGAGCAACACACTTTTGAAGACTCATCTTCAAGCTTCTTGATCACAAACGCTCGACCAACATGACCGCCACACTGCACGAATACCGCACACTCGAACTAAGTGATCGCCCAGGTCATGAACACCCCGAACACCACGAATGGCCTCCATAGAACCTCGACAGTGTCAAGTTAAGTATGACACCACCAAGAAGGTTACCTTGGTATTCTCGGTGTGAGAATCTAAAGGGTGGGCTATGTGTGGACTTGGATTGAGGCAGAAAGATGGAGAAACCACAATCGTGTAAACGATTGAGCAAGTGAAAGATGGAAAGAACCTATTATATAGGTTGATGCCCAATCATTTAGCAAAAGCTAAGCGATCATCTTGCAAAAGCTATGCGATCGTTTAGCTCATCGCTTACCTAAGTGTCTATCGCCTAAGAACACTCCACGATCGTTTAGCTAACTTCAAGCTGTCACTTAGTAAATCTCATTTACTTAACAACTGATGACGGGCAGAAATGCACGTCATTATAGGCCTTTTATTTAGAATTATGAGGGCTGTTAAGTAGAATATGCGGTGATTATATTAGAAATTCATGAGAAAACAAGTTTTCGTCGATTGGCATTAAGAATCTCAGCTAACCCACTATTATGCGTTATTATGCGTTCAATTATTTATTTTTGTAGCAACCGCAGAAAGCGATCGCATGCGCGGAAGTCAGGCTATCGCAAAGATGACCGCATGCGAGGAATATCTCCATTGCAGAAGCAAACGCATACGTTCGGCGCATGGATGTTGCAACCATTAACCGCATGCATTCATCACATAGAAGTTGCGGCTGTCGAGTGAATGCGGTCATCGCATAGATGTTACGGCTATCAGCCGCATGCGTCCATCACATAGAAGTTGCAGTGGTCAAGCGAATGCGGTCATCGCAGAGAGATTGCGACTATAGAGAATAACCATAACAGAAGAGCAATCGCAAGGTTGGTGGAATGCAAACATGAATGCATACATTGGGATTATCAAAAAGATGATGTTGACATTTCACCTACCACACCGTTAACAGCAGAGATTTAGAAAAAGACCATCATGCCGCGAGTGTCAGAATCAGAGCAGGTCCATTAATGCTATCGGCGATCAAGCTCCATAAATAGAAGCCGTTGAGCAGAACCTCAAATTATCCAAGGTTTTCCGCCTAAGGTTCCCTGCCTTATGGCGGATCCTTGTGATCCAGACCAAAGCGTGGGAAGATAGCTTAAGAGTTCTTCATCCCTTTAACCATTCCGAGTGAGACCGGAGCCTTCACCGGAGTTAGAGCTCGAGAGAGTCTACTCCACCGCCCATCCACGGCACCATCGGCAGCCTTGACACACATCTGATGGAAGCAAGACATTGCTTCCATCTGGCCCTCCATTTCCTTCAATCTCTGTATTGTATTACATTATGCTTTAAGAGATTAATACATTTTGTGATCAATGCATTTCTATATTTTCCTTTGATTCCATCTCCACCTTCATTTACTTAGCATCCTTTACTTTCATTGCATCACTAAGTAAGACTGTTAGAATATTGTATACTTAATCATGCGACATAGGAATATGTAGCATGTAGCAAACCACCGGGAGGTGTGCGTTACGCGAGTGTTGTGAGAAAACCTTATTTGTTTAGTGTGAAGTTGTAGCAGCGCTTGTCTATAAGCGGACGCAATGCTTGTCTATGAGTAGAATCAGAAGCAACTAACTGTCCGGGAGGGTAAGTGGTTGGTCGCATTAAGCAATGTAAGCAAGTGTTCACTAGAGATAGGAATAATCTTACGTCAGCCAAGTTTATGCGATTACCTTGTCTTATGAGCGCATCATTCATCATTTAGGCATACTCGGGAGAGTAGTCTAAAACCAAATCTAAGACTTGGGAGAATGGATTCGATCACATAAACAAGAATGGGGAATTTAGGAATAAGCTTCGTTTGCCATTACACAGCGTATGCACCCTTTAAGTAGGATATGGTGGTATGTGGTCATCTTGCTTATGTGTGAGAGCACGTGAGCGGGAATGTAGAGGTTTATAAGTAGGCTTCTCGACACTATCGCATATACATCACATGCGTCTACGTCAAGTGTGTATAGCATGATCGCATAGCTTGCGTTGGCTGAGGTTACCCTTGCGGTCAAGCTTAGTGTTGCAGTGAAGACATCCTCGCCTTTTCATCTATTTTCCATGCATTTTACTACGTGTTAACAGTCGTTGTGTCTCTACCTCTCGGTCATACTTCCACCGCTTAATCTGATAGTTAGGAGTAGGAGTAGTGCGTAGCCCATAACCTTCATCATTCTTTTATTTCTTCATCGCATACACATTACCGCATACCATTTAGCTACAAGTCCCTGAGTTCGACTTCGGATCACCCGAGAAACTTGTGATCTTGTTATACTTAGCGAGAGCGCAAGAAAACTTGTGACAGGAATGCATGGTCATTGCATACGAGACTAACACATACTTTCATTCCAACGCATGACCACCGACGCATGAGTATAAACGCATAGCTTAAGATGTGCATCATAATTGCGTCCACCAATTCTCGTCACCAACAACTTCCCATGAGAATTTTTCGAGATTGGAAATAACAACATTGTTTGCAAAAACCTACTAAAATTAGGAAAACATTTTTCCTTTTATCTCACGGTTATCATGAAACTACCAATAACCCCCACTCAATTGGTTATTAGAGAAAAAGAGATAATTATCCAATAATTAATATTATTATAAATTTAAATGATAACTAACTTACCATAATATATTTATAACCTAGTTTTAATATTTCATCTCATGAAACATATAAACCATAGCTCTTTTTCTATTCCATGGCACTTAATGTAAATCTCATTTAAATTAATCCTCCACTTGATGTATCTTATACACTATACCGACTAAATCATATATAATCAAATTACCTCTTGTCAATTTGAACATTTCAAATCAACACCAAGAACTGATTCTCAACTTGAATCTATTGAGCTACCAAGGGGACCTTATGGACCTGTAGCTCGAAGTTCCAATGGTACGTGAAATACTAACTAAACTCTTTAGTCACGGGATCCACCATCCATTAACTGTCAGGCACTCCACTAAAGACTGACAATTAAACTCTTCTTACCACAGATATATTATGTGTCCATCTTAACCAATCAACAGTGCGATAACCTTTCATAGATCACTCGTAAGTACAGCTCGACCAATAACTGTTACATCTAACTTCTTAAGTATCACTGATCCCTTTAATGAACATAAGCCATAGTCCTACTATGACTGAGTTCTCTCTTCCAAAGAGAAGTTGTGGCCACTATGTTCAAGCCCCGGAATCAGCCCTTAAGGGAGCAATCTCTCTACTTACCCCTGCTTCGGGAAAGGAGTGAATTCTATCTTGTGTATTAAGTTCCTAACTCCCAAATCAAACTCCAAAAAGGTAGGCATGTTGAGTTAACAATCTGACCACTCTCACTCATACTAATCAAAGGATCGCCCTCAAAGGCATGAGTTCCCAAAACACTCAGGAGGTCATGTCACCTATAGCCATTTAGGTGAGATATAAGATTCTAGTATCAACGACGTTATATACAGAGTCTAGTCATCTCGTAGTCTAGTCTTATACAAACTCTTTGTATAGGACACCTCCACTTGCATGTCTCCACATGAATGGTCAGGATCTACCATCTGTAGTAGTTTACAATACTTGAAAACCTCTACAAAGAGGGTTGTATCCGTAGTGTCACTAGGATCATGTATCCCACCTTAATCCTTATACTACAGACCTATCTAGGTTATCATTTAAGGCATGATCCACTTGTATATGACATATACATGCTTAAGTTACATAAGATAACTATGAAGCTTTGTTTATTAGATATGAGTACATACCAGAATGAAATAACAGTTATTTTATTCATAAAACATTGTGTATCATTATAAACAATGAGACTCCGGAAGAATTAGGACACCAATCCCAACAGTATGTTCATTAATATGTTACACATTTTAAGCATGAATTAATGTTATGTTTGTAGGAAAGGGCATGAAGATGATTAAAGAAGAAAGGAAAAGCCTTGAGTATTGAGAAATGAGGTCTCGGGTGGTAAGATGTTGGCTTTAGCAAGTAGAAATTTGGCTAAGTGTAGTGTAGCCTTGCGATGAAGATTGTGAAACATGGGCGCATGAAGCATGTGGTATGCGATAACCAAGGTTATGGAAGTTGAAGGTAGGCCACAAGGCTAAGTGTTGGCTAAGGACTTGCCATACGCTAGTAAGGAGCATACGATGATCAAGGCCTTGAGAGGTTATTGTTGCATGCGGTAAGGCAAGGGGGTGTAGGCGTTAGGCTGTTGAGGCGTTGAGCACACGACATAAGCGAGGCTACCTAGGCGTTAAGGCTGAGTATGCGTGCTGGCCAGAGCGCAAGCTATGCGTTGGCCACGAGCCTATGCGAGGAAAAGTTGTGAGATGTGCCAGAACATGCATCGAGTGGTAGGTAGGGCACGACATGAAGGCCTTCGGCATTAGAAGGTTGTGTGTGTGCTTGGGTATGTATTGATAGCATTGGTGCAAGGCATATAAGGCATGCGTTACTCGGTGAAGTATGCGTTGGTTAAGGCTATGCGATGCTCAAAGCAGGGCCACGACAAAAGAAACATTAGGCATTGGACAAGAGGACGCATGCAATGGTGAAGATAGTAGGCCTTGCGTTGATGAGTGCCATTAACAAAAGTCATGTGTTGGTGATTAAGGAAAGATACTCAGTTAAATCACGGGTTAGGACAGCCAGCTGTCATGATCAGATGAGTTAATCCCACTTAAGGGATGAGGTGGCAACTTAGAATTTAAAGGAACCATGTAGTCTATGGTATAAAAGAGAAGGCCAACTTTAGAAGCTTGGTTTGACTGTTTCACTCGTGCTATCAGAGTGACTCTAAAGCCATTCGAAAGCCTTGTGAGTCTAGTTGATGATATAGGACTGCTGAAAGAAATCTCCATAGGAATCAAGATGAAATCAGAAGATTTTCTAAGTAGGCCAGGCTCTCGAGTGAATATAGGCCATAGGTAAAGATTGAAGAACTCCAGAAAAACCATGAAGAATTCTAAGCTCAAACTTTAAGATAAGCTAGTTAAGACAATTTCAAACAAGTTTATAGAAGGAAACTTTTCATGATAAGGTCTGAAAAATAAATTATTCGAGCTCAAAATTGAGTCTGGAAATTTTGAATAAGCAGGAAGTTGCTTGGGAGGAACAAGCAGGCAGCTCAAGAGGTTGACACGCGTACAAGGCTAGGCTGAGTGCAAGCATGTGTTGGGTTGTGCAATAGGTTGTACGAACGTGTGTTGAAGTTGTGAGCATAAGCTTGTGCAAGGTGTGCGTTGGCGTGTGTGGCTGTTTAGAGCGCCTAGGATATGTGTTAATGCATGGTGTATGCGTTGGTGTAGCAAGTTGGCCATATAGCTAAGACTTAAAGTCCAAAGAAAATTTCTAAGTGTTGGATGCCTAAGGTATGCATTTGATAAAGGAATCCTATATTAAGATTGAATGTGAGATTATGTATATAAGTTAGTCTTACAAGGAGATCTATGCTAGTAGCTAAACATGATATTTATGTTCACAGGGTTGACACCAATAGGGGAAGTTTATCAACCATAAAAGAATTGCCTAAATCTGTGAGTGACTAAGTTGTTTTCCTAAATGTTTTAGAAATCCATGGTTTAATGAAAGTTTATACTTATGCTAGTTATATTACAGTAAGTTCAAGCAAACAAGTTTCCTAAGTCATTAACGCATGCTAGATTATAAAGTTATGAAGCATGTTTTCAGTAAAATTTATTAACGCATGATGCTAGCTTTTAAAAGGAAGTTTTATAACATGTTTAAAGTTGTAAGTACATGTTATTATGTTTGAGCAAATGTGCTCCTAATGTTCAAGGCATGCGTTAGATAACCATGTTCTTATGTAAGCTATATTTTAAGATACCATGTTTTTAGTAAATAAGCTTTATGTTGATTAAGTTAAGCTCAATACTGAAGGACTTGAGAAGGTATCTGAGTAGTAGTACCTAAAGTATGATGGTATTTAGCTATTACCACATGCACGTAGGTAGATTTGACGTCAAGAGATTGAGCAAAAGGGTTCTCTCTTGACTAAGGTTTGACATTGAGGGTTTGAGCGAAAAGGTTCTCTCTTAACTCATAATCAGCTTAGTTATGTTTCAATTATGATATGATTAAAGTTTCTATACATGTTTTCTTGGCAAGTTTTCAAATTTCAGTATTCGGTTATCTGATTTTAGTTTTAAGCATGAGAACTATGTTGAAATTAAGTCACTCACTGGGCTAGTAACTCACTTCGTTTTTAAATATTTTTCCTTCCAGGTAGCCGTTAAAACCCTATAAAATAACTTTGTTGCTGCTTTGCCACTCAAAGACTCTGATTTGGAAAAGACTAGGTGTTTGCTCTGCAAATATTTATACACATGTTTTG
This sequence comes from Benincasa hispida, assembly GCF_027475165.1. NCBI lineage: Eukaryota > Viridiplantae > Streptophyta > Magnoliopsida > Cucurbitales > Cucurbitaceae > Benincasa > Benincasa hispida. The sequence goes on along the minus strand of NC_143483.1, from coordinate 47,143,524 downwards.
CTCATATAGAGACTACTTTAGCAAGTTGGGGCCCACAGGATCTTGTATGTACATATGTCTTGTATATGATGGTTGCCATGAAACCCTATCGATATATGTCTGTTAATTGGTTAGTAAATGTATGTTTGTTTATTCCAGGGTTTCTTAGACAAATTTAACAGATTAGTAGGCAGTAAGTGTCAACAAGAAGATTGGTAACTACTGCCATCACATCTCTTTTTAGGTTAAAAGGGTAATCTGAGAGGGGTTGTGCACTGCATGTGCTGAAGTTGAAATTAAGTTTTAAAAAAATCCCCTTTATGTTGATTTTGTTTAGTCGGGTTTGATTGAAATTGTATCATTTTATTTTCAAATCATAAAAGCTTTGTTTTTTTTTTAAAAAAAAAATTGTATGCATATACTGAATCTGAAATTGAATTCTTTCTAATGTTGATTTTGTATTTGAATTGGATTTCTTATATGAAAGATCGTATTTGAGTTGGATTTCTTATATGAATGATCTAAACCATATGTGAGGCTCTCTAATTTTATTTTTTAAAATTTTATGTGATATATAATGCTATTTTTAATGCATTAATTCATCATATGGTCTTCTTTCCACCTTAATTAGGTTTTTTTTTTTAGTTTTAATTTTATTTACACTTAGGTTCATTACAATCTAACTTTACTTTGTTATCTTTTTTATAAAACCCAAATTAATTGCATAATCACTCCAATAATTATTTTCACATGTACTTGGACATTGTTGAGGACATTATTATTTACTTGTAGATAGTTGTTATTTTATATACCATTCATTATGAGTGTACTATATGTTTAATATGAAACTATAATTTTTATTTTTCTTGCTACTTTATGAAAAGAATCTTCCATTTATATTTTTCTATGATGTTACTTTTTATAGTTGGATATGTACAAAACGCACCAATTGAAATGTATGATTAACCTATAAAAAAAAGCTTGATATTTCATTTTCAAGTGTCATTGAAGTACAAAGGTTTTAAACATTTTCATTTAAAATGACATATTTTTCTGTTTCTATGTATTGTGCACAATGTAACAAATCTAAGTCCATAAGCTATTTGTCAATCTAATCACATATTAATTGAAAAGATAAGCCTAAAAAAATAGTAGTTATAAAAAAATGTTTAAGAGTCACTAAGCTACACTTATTATTTGGCAACTAGAATATCTAATTACTCAATAATTATTTTTTACTATGTAATAAAGGTTGCATGAGAATCTATAAATCCTAACTCCACCAGAACCATAAAAAACCCTGAACCATAACCATTGGAACCACTAAACAACGCATATTATATAAACATTAACAGTTAAGTTATTGAGTACTCTAACATTTATGTGTAGAACATGGTAATTTCTTTTTTTATAATAATGTTAAGTTAGTAGGATTACTTTTTTTTTGTTGTGTTCTTCAAGAAATTGAGGGTTAAAAAGTGATTGTCACATATAAGGAAAAATGTTCATTTTAGTAGATTATGACATGTATTTTGGTGGAAAAATATAATTGTTTTGCAATTGAGTGTTCAAAATATGTTACATTTTCAAAAAGAGAAAAAAATGTTGTCCAATTTTCAAGATTATTCAGTGTTCATGCCGCTAAGTATTTGTGTTTAGTTATAATTTATTTGGAATATGGTGTTTAGAAATGGAGAAAAATTATATTATGTAATTGAATGTTCAAAAATTCAATTCAAAATTTTGCTTTTAGTATATGGACACTTTGTGGAGAATTTGTTTTGTTTTGAGAATGAAAAAGAATTTGAATTTTTTTTTTTTTTTTTGTCTTAGAAAAGTTAAGAAAATATGTGTACAATTGAAAATTAAAATTAACAATAACAAAAAAAAAAAAAAAAAAAAACCAATTTCATTTAAAAACTGCACCATATATCCAACTCAATTTCCACAAATTTTAATTTAGTACCGTAAACACGGACAATAATTATCAATTTAATTTATCCAAACATAATTATCATGCCCTAAAATTGTTTTAGGCCACTTTTGTAGTCACCAAAATCAATGCAAAAACTTGTAAATAAATTCTAGAACATTCAAATAATTATCAATTTACCTTTATAACCTTTATGACTCAAGTATTCGAAGTAATAATAGAGGGAAGGAGTAATTCAAATCATTATGAAAAAGTATGAAATTATTAGGGGTAATTCAGTCAAATCACGCACTGACCGAGGGTTTACGAAGGGTTTTAACATTACCTACTTGTTTCTAAACCTTTTTTTTTTTTTTTTTCGGCAGAGCTCTTCGCCCGTCGTTGGCGGTTGTTGCCGATCAGAACCACCGTCCCAATTAGCACCGGACTGATATTCACTTCAAGAATCCCACTAGGAAATTCACTAGTCTTTAGATTTCCATTCAATGTTGAAGGTTGTGAACTCCTCATGTTTCCGGAGCCGCCTCCACAACCTGGCTCCGAATCTCCGTCCGGCGACCGAGTTGGAATCGCCTCTAGTTAGGGTTCTTGGCTCTCTCAGAGGGTTGGGCGGAAGAAGCACGAGGTTGACTGGTCGAGCGTTTTTCTGCTCCGATGCCAGTGATGTGTCGGAACCGGTGGGTGAAATTGAGGCTAAGGCGACGGAACTTGGGGCGGAGGATGCTGCGTCGAAATCTTCGTCTGCTATTATTCCGACGAATCCTCGACCGGAGGATTATCTGACGGTTGGTATCAATTTTTTATTTTGTACTCGACTTGTGGATGAAGAAAGTGAAGGAAAAGGAGAAAGAATGCTCTTTTCTCCCTTCATTGTATTGATTTGTCTGTTTAATTGGGGAAAATGATGTGGGAAGTTGGAAGCTTTGAAATGCCAGTGATGTTTTGTACTGTGAGGATTGAATTTGGTGTTCGAATTGGTGGTTAACTTGGCTGAAGGGTTAAAGAGAGACAGAATAATAATAAAAGGAACAATGCTTCATTCTTATGAATATTTGAGCTTGGGAAGTTGAACTATACCAAGTTAGATGTTATAATTTTTTTTTGGTGATAATTCCACTTCGTATCACCTGCTATAGAAGATTTGTCTTCAGTTTAGTTCGGTTTGATTTTTTATTTTGACTGATCCAAAATGTTTATTTATTACTATTATTATTATTATTAAAAAAAAATTGTTCTCTCTTTGGACAGGTTTTGGCGTTGCCATTGCCGCACAGGCCATTGTTTCCTGGATTCTACATGCCAATTTATGTAAAGGTATCATAAGTATTTGGCATGATTGGACCACATTGCCTTTCATTTGAGTTGAGGAGCTGCCATGTACTTTGTTCTTTTAGTTCCCTTTGTGGTGTTGGTGTCATGTTTATATTTGAATTCTACTCAATTCTTAGCTGCTATTTTAACAAATTTACTGGGGCATCGACTTCTTTATGGGGAAAGGACTTGAGATGTGTGATGATCTATTGCAGGATCCTAAACTATTGGCCGCTCTGCAAGAAAGCAGAAGAAGGCAAGCTCCATATGCTGGTACCTTCCTTCTTAAGGATGAACCAGGAACCGATTCTAGTGTAGTATCTGGATCCGAGACAGAAAAAAATATTAGTGATTTGAAAGGCAAGGAGTTATATGATAGGCTTCATGAAGTTGGCACACTTGCCCAGGTACTTGTGTAATTTTTGCACTTTTTTCTTTAGCAGGATGAAGCTCTTACGTCTAGTTCATATGAGTTGATTCTATGTGCTTTGTATTGTTATTTCAGATTTCAAGTATCCAAGGAGACCAGGTGGTGCTTATTGGTCATAGAAGACTTCGAATTACAGAGATGGTATTATATGAATAATTTAATACATAACTATTCTGCACTTTCTCTTCCCCGACCATATGTTATCTGACCCCTAAATAATATATTTTTTTCTTAATGATTTTGAATCACACTTTTATGTGATTGTGTGAATTACTAAGCTGACTATACTTACGGTTTCTATATAGGTTAGTGAGGATCCTCTAACTGTGAAAGTTGATCATCTCAAGGTACGTGGTTGTACAATTCTCATTAGAATCATTTTTATGATGTTTCCTTTGAGAACGGATTTCATTCTGTGTTGATAATTTTCCTTGTGCTTTTATTCAGGATAAACCTTATAATAAAGATGATGATGTTATAAAGGCAACTTCGTTTGAGGTTATATCTACCCTAAGGGATGTTTTGAAGACCAGTTCCCTTTGGAGGGATCATGTTCAAACATACACCCAGGTACCTCTTCTAGTGAGAAAGAAACAAAGGAAAAAAAAAAAAATCAAAGGAAAAGATCCTAAACATAAAAAAACAATCCAAGCATACTTGAACAATTAGATGTAAGCAGAATTTGACCGTTCAGGTTCTTCAGCATACTTCTATTTTGATTGCGTTTTTTTTCCCTGTGATGTGCAGCATATTGGTGATTTCAATTTTCCAAGATTAGCAGATTTTGGGGCAGCAATATCTGGAGCAAATAAATTACAATGCCAGCAAGTGCTTGAAGAATTAGATGTAAGCAGATATTTGACCAACTCTTTTAAAAATTCTGGTAGATGTATTGGGTTGGATGACATCCTTGGTAAGATAGATTTTTACGTTTTCAAGGCAAAAAGATCAATCATCTTCATAGATAAGATTGTAGATTTAACTTGGTGCAGTCTGGCATTAATCAACTTTGTAGCTGATTTCATTGGTTTGATTTGATCTCTTACTCTTTTTCTCCCTCTGACTTAGGTATATAAACGATTAAAGCTTACACTAGAATTATTGAAGAAGGAGATGGAAATAAACAAGATTCAGGTATGTCGTAAAATTTTCTTGATATTTCATATTTTGAACAATGTATAAGACTAGTTAATTACCACGTGCACATGCTTATAGAAATTTTAATTTTCATTATAAAAAAATAGGTACTAACCTTATGGACAATAATGAAAATCGAAAAACTTTGTGATCTTATGAGCATTCATTTTCTGTTAACCTTCCATTTATTGGTGCTATTGATCAATGTGCTAAGAGTGATTGAAAGAAGGGATATATGTTTGGAAATGTTCAATTGGATTCACAAATATTCCTTCTTTTAATATATTGAAGGTGATTGGGCTTGCTGATACTGTCCTTTAAATGGTTAAAATAGGAATCTATAGCGAAGGCAATTGAGGAGAAGATAAGTGGCGAGCAACGCCGTTACTTATTGAACGAGCAACTTAAAGCTATTAAAAAGGTTTGTACTATCTTCATCATCACATTATTATCAATCTGCTAATATAGTCCACTTCCTAGTAACTTGTTACGAGCGAGGCTTTCCTCTTGTTTCAAACTTTTGAGACACTTTATTGAAATGGTCTATGTTCAGGAGCTGGGACTGGAGACAGATGACAAAACAGCTCTTTCAGGTGAGCCTCTGTGAACCCATGGTAAAACTTGCAAGTGATGATTCTGTTTTGTTCTGTATATATACCTGATATAAATTGCATAGGGAATTCCTCGAACTAACTTGGTATTTAATTGAATAAACCATTAAGAAGATATCTGCAATAGATTGATGCCTTTAGACTTGAAGTGTGTTATAAAGTCTCCCAAAAGAGTTTGTATGTTGAAGATTTGAATAATTGAAAAGGATGTATTCTGAATCCTCCATATATCATCATAGGGAACTCCTGCTGAATTTCTGGGAACATGCTTAATAATGAATTCAGATGTACTCTCTATCCTTGAAAATGTTATGGTGGTGATTGTTTTTATTCTAGATTTTTTGATCTAATAAGAGACGAGAAACTAGTCAGTTATGGTGGTGATTGTTGGCAGCCTACATAGACGATGCTAGGCTTTGCCGTTCATTTATTCTTTTCATCTATTATAGTTATGCCAATATTTTACATCTGCTGCAGCGAAGTTTAGGGAAAGACTTGAACCAATCAAAGACAAATGTCCACCACATGTGGCGCAAGTCATAGAAGAAGAGCTTGCAAAGCTGCAGTTATTAGAGGCCAGTTCGAGTGAGTTTAATGTTACAAGGAACTATCTGGATTGGTTGACTGCACTTCCTTGGGGAGTTTACAGGTTTGTGAATTTCTATCTCTGCACGTGCAGTATACATTTGTGACTCGCTGATGCAATGATGGGGAATGTGACATTTGTCACTTATTTTACATCTGCAGTGATGAGAATTTTGATGTCCTTGGTGCCCAAAAAATTCTTGATGAAGATCATTATGGATTAACTGATGTCAAAGAAAGAATCCTCGAGTTTATTGCGGTTGGAAAGCTGAGAGGAAGTTCACAAGGTTTTGTCTCTGTGCCCTATTGTTTTTCTGATTGTGGTTAAAATTGTTAAAAGATAGAAAATAGAGAATTCTAGGTTTACGTGGAAAACTCTAGAACAGGGAGAAAAACCCACGATAGAGAGTCTTTTTTTATTATTTTAACACACAAAAAAAGTTACAATAGAACTATTTATAGACTCTAGTAAGCCCTAAAATAAAAAAGGAAATAAACCTAGGGTAAAGTAAAATACTAAAATATCCTTGGGGCTATAAACTATCAGTAAAGCCCCTTATTTCCAACACTTCCCCTCAAGTTGGGTAGTAGATGTCAATCACAACTTGCTAATACACAAGTCAAAACTTTGCTTGAGTAACCCTTTGGTGAGAACATCAACAACTTGTTGACTAGATGGAATATACAGAATACAGATATTGCCATTGTCCAGTTTCTCTTTTATAAAGTGTTTGTCAATCTCCACATATTTCGTTCTATCATGTTGTACAAGATTATTGGCTATGCTTATAGCCGCTTTATTATCACAATAGAGCTTCATGGGTAGAACACTCTCTTGGTGTAGATTAAACAAAACTTTCTTCAACCAGATTTCTTCACAGATTCCCAAACTAATAGCTCTATATTTAGTTTCCGTATTGCTTCTAGCAACAACACTTTGCTTCTTATATAAGTCAAAACTTTGCCCGAGTAACCCTTTGGTGAGAACATTAGCAACTTGTTGACTAGATGGAATATACGGAATACAGATACTGCCATTGTCCAGTTTCTCTTTTAGTGTCTATCAATCTCCACATGTTTCGTTCTATCATGTTGCACAGGATTATTGGCTATGCTTATAGCCGCTTTATTATCACAATAGAGCTTCATGGGTAGAACACTGTCTTGGTGTAGATCAAATAGAACTTTCTTCAACTAGATTTCTTCACAGATTCCCAAACTCATAGCTCTGTATTTAGTTTCAGCACTACTTCTAGCAACAACACTTTGCTTCTTACTTCTCCAAGTAATTAGGTTACCCCACACAAAAGTACAATATCCAGTGGTAGACTTTCTGTCATAACTGATTCTGCCCAATCAAAGTTGATATAAGCCTCAATGCATTTCCCGTCAGTTTTAATGAACATCAGACCTTTACCTGGTGAACTTTTCAAATATCTTAGAATCCAATTCACAGCTTCCATATGTTCTTCGTAGGGTGCTTGCATAACAACACTGACAGCGTAGGAAATATCTGGTCTAGTGTGAGATAAGTAAATCAGCTTTCCCACAAGACGCTGATACATCTCTTTATCAACAGGAACTTTGTCAACAGAATCTCCCAATTTTGCATTGAATTTAACAGGAGTGTCAGCAGGTTTATATTCAGTCATACCTGTTTCTTTACAGGTCAATAGTGTATTTCTATTGTTAGACAGAGATCCCTTCCCTTGGTCTTGCCACCTCCATTCCAAGGAAATGCTTTAGATTCCCTAGATCTTTGATCTCAAACTCATTAGTTATTTTCTTTTTCAACCTGGTGATCTCAGCAGCATCATCTCCTGACAGGACAATATCAACATACACAATTAGAACAACAATTTTCCCGGATATTGACCTTTTTGTAAATAACGTGTGATCAGTGTGTCCCTGAGTGAAACCTTGGGACTTAACAAAGATAGTAAACCTGTCGAACCACGCTCTCGCGGACTATTTCAAACCATACAAAGACTTCCTGAGTTTACAAACCTGATGATCAAACTGAGCTTCAAAACCTGGGGATGGCTCATATAAACCACTTCTTCTAATTCACCATTCAGAAATGCTTTTTTCACATCAAGTTGATGGAGAGACCAGTCTTTATTAACTACAATAGAAAGAAGGACCCAGACCGTGTTTAACTTCGCTATAGGAGAGAAAGTCTCAGAATTATCTATCCCATAAGTTTGAGTAAACTCTTTTGCTACAAGTCTGGCCTTGTACCTATCTAGAGTTCCATCTAATTTATACTTCATAGTGAACACCCACTTGCATCCAACTGTTTTATGCTCTTTAGGAAGAGCAACCCACGTATTATTCTTTTCAAGAGCTCCATTTCATCCATGACGTCAGTCTTCCACTCAGGAATTTCCATAGCCATGTGTATGTTTTTCGGTATTGTTACTGTATCAAAGTTGGTAGTGAATGGCCTGAACTCATAAGACAGATTACTGTAAGACATACAACTACACATGGGGTACTTGGTGCAGGGTTTGGTGTCCTTTCTCAATGCAATGGGCATGTCAAGAGAGATATCATAATCCTTTGGTTTGTCTGATTCCTCATCTGTAATGGGATTTTGATTACATTTTCCAGCCTGACGAAGAATCTCACCCTTTTGTATTTCTGTCGAAGTCTCATCAGTGCTTGTAACGCTGTTATTCTCTGGAACTAACATATCATTCCTGTCATTCTCAGCTAGATCGACAATATCATCCTCAACACATAAGTTAGTATTATCAGGGCCAGTAGTATCTTGAGCTTGCGTTGGTTCAAATTCATGGACCAGAGTTGGTAGAGTAGTAGGGGACACCATTTCCTTTATGAGATTCTTCCTGTAGTAGGTTATCCAAGGGACTTATTTAGTTGGTAGAACGGTGTCATGGGTACTCAAGATGGGTTCAGGAAGGAGTTCAGGAGGGTTAATAGGGACGGAAGACGTGGACCAGTTATTCTCTACTAGCACTCTCCCTCTGAAGATGACTAACGAGAAAGAAAGGTTTATCCTTAAGGAACGTTACAACTTACATCCATGGAGATGAAGTATTTTCAAGAAGAAGGGTGGAAGCATTTATGACCTCGTTGGTGAAGGGGATACCCAATGAAGACACATTTTTTAACACGAGGGGTAAACTTAGTTTGGTTAGGGCCATGACTATGGACAAAGGTAGTGCATCCAAAAACCCGAAGAGGGGCATCAGGAATAAGTCACGTGGTAGGGTATGACTCCTTGAGGTATTTAAGAGGGGTTTGGAGTTGGAGGACATGGGAAAACATTCAATTAATAAGATGAGCTGCAGTCAAAACTGCATCCTCCCATAAGTAAGATGGAGTGAAGTAGACAACATGAGAGACCGTGCAACCTCAAGAAGGTGACGATTTTTCCTTTCAGCTACTCCATTTTGTTGAGGTGTATAGGCACACGAGCTTTGGTGGACAATGCCTTTAGAAGACAGAAAATCACGAAGAGTGTTATTAAGGAACTCACGACCATTATCACTACGAAGAATAGCAATTTTGGTGTTGAACCGAGTCTCAACAATAGTGTAAAATTGTTGAAATACCAATGAAACCTCAGATTTATCAATGAGGAGAAAAACCTGGGTATGATCATCAATAAAGGTCACAAACCACCATTTCCCCGAAGAGGTGGTAATACTCTAGGGACCCCAAACATCACTATGAATAAGGGTGAAGGACTAAGAAGGTTTGTAAGGTTGAGATGGAAAGGTGACTCATATGCTGTTTTGCACGAATGCACATATCACAAGATAGAGAAAAGACATCAACTTTATTGAATAAATGAGGAAATAAATATTTCATATATTTGAAATTTGGATGACCAAGGCGAAAATGCCACAACATACAATCTTTTTCTGAAGTTGAAAAATAAGAAGACAACAAACTAGTCCTATAACAGTTCCTAGAGGAAGCATCATCATCATCAAGGAAATAGAGTCCCCTATTGTGTCGAGCAGTGCCAATCGTCTTCCCCGAACTCAAAGAAAACATTATCTGGTGAGAAGGTAACTTGACAATTCAGATCTTTAGTTATCTTACTAATAGATAGTAAATTGTAAGATATTTTGGGTACATGCAGCACATTCTGTAAAGATAAACTATCAAAAGGAGAAATATGACCCTTGCCTGCAATAGGAGCAAAGGACCCATCTGCAATCCGAATCTTTTCATTACCAGTACTCAGAAGATATGATAGAAAATTATCAGGAGATCCAGTCAAATGATTTGTAGCCCCTAAATCAAGTATCCATGGTTTCTTACCATTTATGCTGAGGAGGCTTAAGGATTGAGAGGTACCTAATCGAGCAACGGTCTCATGGGAAGAGATACCAGGGTCACTTTGGTAATTCACCCGAGGTAGTGACTAGGGGCACTCGCAGATTCACTCATAAGAGCCCGACCAAGATTGGGTTTGTCACTTGGAGGACATCTTCTGCCATTCGATAGTCTACCATGTGACTTCCAGCACTGATCTTTTGTATGCCAAGGTTTCTTGCAATTTTCACACATCGGGTCTGTTTCCCATTTTGCTTGTCATTATCAGAACCAGATAATTTCGCACTGAAAGCAATAGAATCAATAGCAGATATAGTCGTAATGTTCATAGCATTGGCTCTGTCTTCCTCTAGACGAACCTTAGAACACACTTCCATAAGCAAAGGTATAGGCCCCTGTCCCAGTATACGACCTCGCACTACATCGAACTTGGGGTTCAAACCAGCTAGGAAATCATAGACACGATCGACTTCCAATCTTGGAATACTGAACACCTCCACAAGGACGATCCCAGATAATTTCATGACACAGGTCCATCTCCTGCTAGATTAGGGACAATTTGTTAAAGTATGAAATGACATCCACCATCTTTTGTTTGCACTCGTGAGCCTGTTTACACAGAGTGTAAAGACGAGATGCATTCTGCCTCTTAGAATATTATTTTTGAACTGCATCCCAGATATCTTGAGTAGTCGCAGCATACAACAACGGTTTCCCTATCTAAGGTTCCATACTATTTATCAACAGTGATCGAAGCAAGGAGTCTTCTCCTTTCCAAATGCACTCCTGAGGATCCCTTGGCCTAGGTCTTGGTATCTCACCAGTTAGATACCCAAACATGTGACGCCCCTCAAGAGTCATTTTAATGGACTGAGACCAAGAGAAATAATTCTGACCATTCAACTTTTCTCCTGCAATTAACCCTATGGAACTTCCCATAGTTCCAGATAAATAGTTTGAAGTAGTTAAAGCAGGGAAAGAGGTTACCGGATTCTCTGGATACATTGATAGACCTGAAGGAATATCAGAATTCATAATAGAATTTAAGTTTGTGGAAGCACCCAGGGTTGCCCCAAAAGCAGCGATTTGTTGCTGAAAACTTGCTTGGAGATTAGCCAACTGTTGTTGAACCATTATCGGAGATAAACCAATCGAACCTTGATGTTCATAACTAGGCAGCTCATGATGAGGAAGGCACAATGGCTGCAGATAGGTTGCTTACGACTGAAAGGGAAAAGAGCTGGGGATTCCCGACGTTGCTGCGACAGGGGATTTACCTCTATGGTAGGCGGACGACTCACCAATCTCAGCTTCAAGGTGTAGGTTTCGGCTATTGACAGTGAGGTTGGAGGGATAGGTAGTGGCGGCTCTCGGTAACAAGGGAGGAATGTCGGTGGCATTGTGAAAAGGGTGGCGGCACTAGGGTTTCCATCAAAGGGTTGCGGCAGCGCTAGAGTTGGACGGATATGCAAGGACTGAAGGTATCGATTAACCGCAGCTTGGACAGCAGTAACAATGACGGTATCGATAGTGGCAACAGTAGCGTTGGTGGTCAAAGGCCCCATCGGCAGTTGTGGCGGAAGCGAGGCTGGTACAAAACTAAGATTATCTTGCATCGGTTGGTTTTTGCCAATGGCGGCTAGGGTTTCGCCACCACACTCTGATACCATGTTAAAAGATAGAAAATAGAGAACACTAGGTTTACATGGAAAACCCTAGAATAGGGAGAAAAAACCACGATAGAGAGTCTCTTTTTATTATTAAAACCACGATAGAGAGTCTCTTTTTATTATTTTAACACACAATGAAAGTTACAGGCTCTAGCAAGCCCTAAAATAAAAAAGGAAATAAACCTAGGGTAAAGTAAAATACTAAAATACCCTTGGGACTATAAACTATAAACAAAGCCCCTTATTTCCTACAAAAATAATATACTATAAGAAGTCCTTGTTCCATGCTCCTTGACTCACTTCTTTCATGCTTTTTGCTGGCTTGCTGGTGTCTTTCCAGACAACTACATCTTGATGGATGTTGTCCTGCACTGTATTTTCTTCTTTATTACCGTGTCTAGTTAGATGTCCAATGAAATCAGAATTGTTTCCTTGGTATGCTTGGTGATTTTCAGATGAACAATGTGCTAGAGTCGTGCTTGAGTATTGTTCTTGTATTTCTAGGCAATGCTGAAGTAAACAGAATTGGTTAATTGTTTATGACATGTATCACAATATGCTTAGAATGACGATCAACTATTATTTTTATCTTACTCTTCTAAAAGTTATTATTGGTTTTTTCTTAAAGAAAAAAATAACTATAGTTTTTATTTGTTAATTTGCTAACAAAGGAGTTTGCAACTTGGCAGGAAAAATCATTTGTCTCTCTGGTCCACCTGGAGTGGGAAAAACCAGCATTGGTCGTTCAATAGCTCGGGCCTTGAATCGTAAGTTCTTCAGATTTTCTGTTGGAGGACTAAGTGATGTTGCTGAAATTAAGGTACTTGCAAATGTCTTGATTTGTATCCTTATACAGTTACAAAGTTACTGCATGTATGCTAACTGCAAAATTGCATCCAGGGTCATCGACGAACCTATATTGGTGCAATGCCAGGAAAGATGGTGCAGTGTCTTAAAAATGTTGGAACTGCTAATCCTCTTGTGCTAATTGATGAGATAGACAAGGTAGGTATATGGTGATCGGATAGTCTGATTGATTTTAACATCTCTCTCTCTCTCATGCACATATTATAAACTATCACATGAGAATGAACCGGAATTAACCTTGTTCATGTGAAGTCTATATGTTAGTCTCAGGCAATTAAATCTTTCTATACATTTTTAACTGAGTGGCTTGATAATTTAGTCGTTCATCTGATCATTTAACTTGCTTCATGCAGCTTGGGAGAGGTCATTCTGGAGATCCTGCTAGTGCTTTGTTGGAGCTTCTTGATCCTGAGCAGAATGCTAACTTTTTGGACCACTATCTTGATGTTCCAATTGACCTTTCAAAGGTGGGTGGGTTAGTTGATAAGTTTCTCTGTTGGTCATAAGATTGAATCATTTTGTATAATTCTTTTAAATGGAAGTTAGCACGTGAAATTGGGGCTCAAGTTCTACTATAAGTGGCTTACCGTTTGGAAATGTCTATTACAGGTTCTTTTCGTCTGCACAGCGAATGTTGTTGAAATGATACCCAATCCTCTTCTTGACAGAATGGAGGTCATTGCCATTGCTGGATATATTACTGATGAGAAGATGCACATAGCAAGGGGCTACTTGGAGAAAGCTACACGCGAAGCGTGTGGGATTAAACCCCAACAGGTCTCTCTCTCTCTTTCTCTCTACCTGAGGCACCTGTTATTCATGAAACTTGAATTTCAATTAATTTCAGGTCGAAGTGACTGATGCTGCCCTTCTTGGTCTCATAGAAAACTACTGCCGAGAAGCTGGGGTTAGAAATCTCCAGAAGCACATCGAAAAGATCTATCGCAAGGTTTGTGAAAGTACTCAGCTTTTTAGATTGATCTTGGGATTTATTTGGTAATGAGAACTATTAGAGTTTCAACAGGCCGTAAGATATCTTCTTTGCTAATCCCATTGTACTTGTATGAATTTTCGGTGAAATATCTTGGAGCTGTTGCATGGATCAAAGGATAAAGAACCTTACCATGTAATTTTATTTGTAATGTGGCAGATTGCTCTTCAGCTTGTAAGACAAGGAGTATCGAATGAACCTGCACCGGCGGAGATTGTTGAATCTAATGAAGAAAAGGTAGATATTATAGATGAATCAAGTAAAAGCAGTAGTGGAAGCGAGAGTCAAGGTGATAGTGAATTGATCAACAAAAGTAGCCAAGATCAAAATGTCGAATCCTCTGCTGAATCCGAGAAGATATCCAGTGATCTTCTAGTGGATGATTCTCGTCCCAATCAACCTGTGGATGCCAAGGTATTTATTTAAGAAAAAATAAGTTCATTATCCATGTAAACCTACCTGGAATTTCTCCCTCTTTCTCTGCATAGGAGACTGAAATATATCTCTGACTCTCAAATCTAAACAAAATTGGAGCGACTTGAGCAACTTTCATGTTTTGAAATTTTCATGACTTTGGCAGGATGAATCGGATTTCACCAGCGAACTGGAGAAAGTGAGGGTTGACTCGACAAATCTAGCTGATTATGTGGGAAAACCAGTTTTCCATGCAGAGCGCATTTACGACAGGACACCAGTTGGAGTTGTGATGGGGCTTGCTTGGACCGCCATGGGAGGTTCCACTCTCTACATAGAAACCACTCAGGTTGAGCAAGGAGAGGGCAAAGGTGCGCTCCATCTAACCGGTCAGCTTGGAGATGTCATGAAAGAAAGTGCTCAAATTGCTCACACTCTTGCCCGAGCTATATTGCTCGAAAAAGAGCCAGACAATCCTTTCTTTGCAAATACCAAACTTCATCTTCACGTTCCTGCTGGAGCAACGCCGAAGGATGGGCCGAGTGCTGGTTGCACCATGATGACATCTCTGTTGTCACTTGCCATGAAGAAGCCTGTCAAAAAGGATCTAGCCATGACTGGAGAAGTAACTTTGACTGGAAAAATTCTTCCAATTGGTGGGGTAAGTTGAAGAATTTTTATTATCCGCTATAATCTCTCTTTTATATGCCAACTTTAGACTGCTCGGGAACTGAGGGACCAAAATGATGGATTGATTGGTTGAAGTAATAGTTAGTTGATTTGATATTCTAAATCATAAAACTAAAAAACAGTCCAGTTCAATTTGGACAGATTTTGTCAATTTTGATTTGGTTTTTAGTCCGTTTCGCATCGGTTTGGGTCACATTCATCAGACTATTCAAATTGCTTCTCCTCGTGTACTGTTTTTACAGGTGAAGGAGAAGACTATAGCTGCAAGGAGAAGTGAGGTAAAGACCATAATATTCCCTTCTGCAAACAGGAGGGACTTTGATGAGCTTGCTTCCAATGTGAAAGAAGGTCTTGATGTTCATTTTGTGGATGAGTACAGCCAGATATTCAACCTTGCATTTGAGGACAAATCAGAGAAATCAGAATGAAGAAAGTAAAGTTTTCATATTTGATCATATACTTCTACATTTACATCCATCTGTCTGGGTTTCTTCGTGACTTAATTTATGAGAACTACCCAGTATATTTATTTAAATGTATCATTTGATGGAGGGAGGTTTTGATTATTAACATCACCCATTTTTTTTCACTTGTTTCTATCGTCTCAGTGTAATATTTATGAACATTATTTTACAAAAATGTAGATCAATCTTTTTCTTTCTAGTGAATCTAACTTTAGTTTAATTGGTTTAGACATGCGTTCTTGAATCTCTTCACTTGTTATGCTCATCTAATTTCCAAGTTAGAGTATATTAGCAACATGGAAGCTTCTTTGGACGATTCATATTTCAAATGCTGATATTTGGTAATATGGGAGTGGTAGTTAACAGTAGTACTATGCTTATGTTGGCACATCCATCTAAGTGTGCAACAATAATTATTTATATTTTAATTTTATAATGTCATAAACTGATGAACGCCAATAAATACTAATAGAAGAAAAGAAAGCAATGTTAGGTTTTTAGTTTTAGATATTATGAGAGAGCTGTGAACCTGTCTTTTTTCGATTCAAATTCATGTATAAACCTCATCTACAAACCAAAACATCTAGAGAAAATATAATATAATAATAATATATAATAAAATAAATAAATATATAAAATAAGTAAATAACAAAAAGTAAATAAAATAACAAAGAAGGAATTTCTCCACTTTTTTCAATCTTTTTGGATTGATTACTAATATATGTCTTTCAAAATTCACAAAATATCACTATTTATAGGCAATTTGGCAAAGTAGGAGGTGGATTACATTGATACTAATAGTGTCTAATCTTGAGACACGTGGACTGGATAAGTGACACATGACCAATGGACACTGATAATAAACATCTACATTACACCTAGATGCCCATTATATATGAAGTATGTCTCGTTAAAACCTTAATAGAAAAAATCCACTGGAAAAAAATCCTAGTGAAGGAAAAAGAGTACATATATCATATAACCTGATACTCTTAAAAAGTATATTTACTCCCCCTCATGGAAACATCATTGGAGATCTCTGAGTCGCCACATTCTTTGTGCACTAATTTTTCAAATGTTGCAGTTGGTAATGATTTTGTAAATATGTCTGTCAGGTTATCCTTCGAACAAATTTGTTGTATAGTGATGTCACCATTTTTTTCAAGATCATGAGTGTAGAAAAGCTTCGGTGAAAAATGTTTTGTTCTATCTTTTTTAATATATCTTCCTTTAATTTGGAGTATGCATGTTGTGTTGTCTTCGTATAATATAGTTGGAATATTTTTACTATAAGGCAAACCACATATTCCACGAATGTGTTGAGTCATTGATTTTAGCCACACACATTCTCAACTAGCCTTGTGAATTGCAAGAATTTCAGTATGATTTAAGGAAGTGACTATTATGGTTTATTTCACAAATCGCCATGATATAACCGTTCCTCCACATGTGAATAGATAACTTATTCGAGATCTAGCTTTGTGTGGATCAGATAAATATCCAGAATCTGCACAACCAACTAGATCAACATTTAATTTATTTGAATAAAACAAACTCATGTCAATCGTTCCTCGGAGACAATAGAGTATATGCTTAATTCTATTCCAATGTCTTTTTGTTGGAGAAGAACTACATCTTGCTAATAAATTTACTGGAAATGCAATATCTGATCTTATATTATTAGCAAGATACATAAGTGTATCAATAGCACTAAGATATGGTACTTCAAGACCAAGAAGTTCTTCATTATTATCTTGAGGTCGAAATATATCTTTCTTCACATCTAATGAACAAATTTCCATTGGAATGTTCAATGGATATGCTCTATCCATATAAAATCTTTTCAAAAGTTTTCTTGTATAAGTTGACTGAAGAACAAATATCCCATTTGCTAAATGCTCAATAATCTCAAAGTCTTTCTTAAGATACTCCATTGCCTTTGAAAGCTCTTCCGGAGTTCCAATTATATTTAAATCATTAACTTATACAGTTACAATAGTAGATCCTAAGTATTATTTCTTTATAAAAACACATGGACTTATAAGCTGTAAATGGATCTACAAGAAGACATGGGGTGCTGATGGGAAGGGGTAAATCTTCAAGGCTAAATTTGTGGCAAAGGGTTATACCCAGGTGGAGGGAGTCGACTATGAGGAGACTTTCTTGCTTGTTGTCATGTTGAAGTCTATCCGCATCCTCTTGTCCATTGCCTCATATTATGACTATGAGATATGGCAAATGGACGTCAAGACTGCCTTTCTGAATGGTAATCTTGAGGAGACCATTTATATGGTGCAACCCGAGGGATTCATAGCCCAAGGTCAAGAGCAAAAGGTTTGCAAACTGAATCGGTCCATTTATTGGAACATTCAGTTTGATACTGCGATCAAATCGTACGGCTTTGACCAAAATATTAATGAGCCTTGTGTCTATAAGAAAATCTTCAACAGTTCAATAGTTTTCCTAGTATTGTATGTAGTAGATGATATCCTACTAATTGGGAATGATGTAGGTCTACTGACATCAGTTAGGAACTAGCTAGCGACTCAATTCCAAATGAAAGATTTGGGAGAGTCTCAGTTTGTTTTTGGTATTCAGATCTTTTGGGATCGAAAGAACAAAGTGCTAGCACTATCCCAGGCATCGTACATTGACAAGATGTTGCTCAAGTACTCGATGCATAACTCCAAAAGAGACCTACTGCCTTTGATAGTTTGAGGAGATGAAACGGGTCTCCTATGCATCTGTCGTTGGCAGTTTGATGTATGTGATATTATGTACTAGACCGAACATCTGCTACGCTATGAGGATAGTCAGTAGATATCAGTCTAATCCAGGATAGGGTCACTGGACCACCGTCAAGAACATCCTTAAGTATCTTCGGAGAACGAGGGACTACATGCTCGTGTATGGATCTAAGAATTTGATCCTTGCCGGATACATGGACTCTGAATTTCAAATTAATAAAGATTCTCGAAAATCCACTTCAGGCTCAGTGTTCACTCTTAAGAAGGAGCTGTAGTATGGTGAAGCACTAAGCAGGGGTGCATTGCTGACTCCACGATGGAGGTCGAGTATGTAGTGACTTGTAAAGCTGTTAAGGAAGTCGTTTGGCTCAGGAAGTTCCTGACTGATCTGGAAGTTGTTTCAGACATGTCTAGGCGCATCACCCTTTATTGTGATAATAGTGGTGCTGAGGCGAACTCCAGGGAGCCCAAGAGTCACAAAACGCACAAACATATAGAGTGGAAGTATCATCTCATCCGCGAGATAGTGCATTGAGGGTACGTGATAGTCACGAAAATCGCTTCAGAGCATAACGTTGCTGACTCATTTACGAAGGCTCTCACGGCTGTTTTTTAGGGTCACCTTCAAAGCATGGGTCTACGAGACCGCCCGCTGCTGGTCTAAGGCAAGTGGGAGATTTTTGTACTGGGCCTTAGTGCCCTAGTTTATTGTTTTGAACTTGTTTTTATCTTGTACACCCACTCGCTTTAGGACAGGTGGGAGACTGTTAGGGTTGATGCCCTAAACTCTCATAGGGTCCAGTAGTTTGTAAACATTTGTATGAACAAACACTTGTGATGTAATAATATGAGATATTTTCTTCACTGTTGTCTATGAAATATGAGATACTAAGATCCCTGGTTGTCATTGTAACTTAAGCATGTATGTGGAGACATACAAGTGGATCATGCCTTAAGTGATAACCTAACTGGTCTGTAGTATATGGATAAAAGAGAGAAACCTTATCCTAGTGACACTACGGATACGGTCCGCTTTGTAGATAGTTACAAGTGTTATGACGTGCTACAGATGGTCTGATCCTGATCATTCATGTGGAGACATGCGAGCGGGGGTGTCCTATACAAAGGAGTTTGTATAAGACTGGACCACGTAGTGTTTAGTCTCGTTATATAACATCGTTCATGACAGAGACTTTCATTGCACAAGGATGACCATAGGTAACATGACCTTAATCCTGAGTGAGTTGAGAACTCCTGCGGGTGGTCCTTTGATTTTCATGGGTGCGAGTGACTAGATTGTCGACTTAAACCTACCACTTTGAGGATTCGTCTAATTGGGGAGCTGGGAACTCAGCTATACAAGATGGAATTCACTCCTTCCCCGAAGTAGGGGTAAGTAGATAGATTGCTACTTTAAAGGCTGATTCCAGGGCTTGAACGATGTGGCGCCACACACCTTCTCATGGCTCGAGAGGTGTCCACTCATAGTAGGACTATGATGTATTGTTCATTAGAGGGATCGGTGGTACTTAAGAAGTAAGATGTAACTATAGGGGCAAAACGGTAAATTGGTCAAATTATACTTACGAGCATCTGTGAAGAGTTATGACACTGTTGACTGGTTATATCTGATGGATACAGAAATATATCTATAGCGAAAAGAGTGCAACTGTCGGTCTTTAGTGAAGTGCCCGACAGTTAACAGATGGTGGATCTTATGACTAAAGAGTTTAGTCAGCTATTCACGTATCGTTGGAGCTTCAAATTACAGGTCCATAAGGTCCCTTTGGTAGCTCAATGGATTCAAGTTGAGAATCAGTTTTTGGGTCAGTTTGAAGTGTTCAAATTGACAAGAGGGAGTTTGATTATATATGATATGATTAAATTGGTTCAATTATATATGATATAATTGATATAATGTATGAGATACATTAATTGGAGGAATATGATATAAATATGATTTATATCAAGTAAAGGAGAAAAGTACTATGGTTTAAATGTTACATATGATGTGATATTAAAACTATAAATTCTAAATATAATATGATAAATTAGTTATTATATTTATTTATAATTGAAACAATTATACGATAACTGTAGGCGATTTCTCCTTTAACCGTGCGTGAAGTGGGAGGTTATGTTCAGTTTTCATAACTGAAGAATAAAATGAAAAATGTTTTCATTTTGTAGAGGAATCGCTTTATTAAGTATACTGCTAATCGTTTAGCTCACGAGAGACTGCACGACAGCCTTCAAGCGAGAGCCTAAACAATCGTATACATTTATCATTCTCTAAACGATCATGTAGCATTTTACTAAACGATCGCGTGACAAGCGAGATTCACTAAACGATCGTGTAAACAATCACGCCTGTTATTTCTAAATGATCGTATACCTGCTGAATTTTACTAAACGATCAAGCACAAAGTCTATATGATAGACAGTTCATTGTCTCACTTGCTTGGTCATATAGTTCGATCATTGTTTCCTACTTCCCTCTACCAAATCCAACAGAGCCCACACCTCCTGGATTCTCACTCCAAGTATACCAAGGTTACTGAGTGGTGGTGTCTGAGAGGTTACTTATTCATGGAAAAGATTGTTCGTGATTGACCAGACGATTGACTAGACGATCGTAGAGGCAGCGAGAAGTTGCTGGTCCAAGTCTTCACGAGAGCGAGAGGTCTTTAGAAGAAGAGTTCTTCAAAGGTATGTCTCTCATTACTTTTGTATTTATTTACTAAAGCATGTCGTAATTTGTTAGAAGATGCATAATTGGTTTGTATGTTTGTGAACGCTTGTAATTTTGTCACAATGAATTTGGATCGATCGTGCTTCCACTCATGGGTTCTCTTTGATAAGAGTTCCTTTAATTGGCAAGTATGAGATGATTTACATGGACATTAATAGTATGTAATCTTGAGACACATGAACAACATATGGACAACATATGGAGTAATGGATAAGTGACACATGGCCAATGGACACTAATAATGACCATCTACATTACACATAATTTAACATATTTATAATAATATATAATTTTATCCTTTTTTTAATATTACTTTGGTTCACTTTCAATCTTGATTTTTTTTTTCCATTATATTTTCAAAATGTTTATTTTGATCTTACTTTCAACTTTTGTTCATTTTAAGCTATGTGCTTTTGAAATTTTTTTTTTTTTTTTTGTCATTTTACTTTAAACATTGATTCATTTTAGTTTATGTATTTTTCAAATATTCATTTTGGTCAGTGTACTCTCAATTTTGGTTCATTTTGGTTCTTGTACTTTTAACAATGGACCAAAATGGCCACTTTTAGAAGTACAAGGACCAACATGGATGTTTTGAAAATGTAGAGTCTTAAATAAATTAATATTTTGAAAGTATAGGACTAAAATGAAGCAAAACTAAAAGTATAGGGACCAAAAGAATATCTAAGCCTTTTTTTTTCACAAGTTACTTTGTTGCTTGCTAGGTTGTGTGTCAATTGAATTAAAAAGTCGTTTATTCATGTTTTTTTCGTGATATATATATTAATCAAAGTAACGTATGTAGATTAATAAATTATTTAGGGATGATGTGTTTATAGTTACTAAAAAACAACACTTAATTTTAGTGAAGATTTTCATGTAAATAGTAAATTGTTATAAATTTGAAAGTACGAAGATTAAGAGCCCATTTGGATTGACTTAGAAAAAAATGTTTGTCAAAAAACTCATTTTTATCTATACATTTTTTGTTAAAAATTCATTAAAATACACTTGAAAAGCTATTTTTTAGGGGTTATCAAACACTCCAATTTCTTCCAAAATGACTTATTTTTTTAAATTAAATACTTGAAAATGTATTCCAAATACACCCTAAATTGTTATATAATGAAGTTGAATGACTAAACTAGCATAAAATAATTCAACTAACATAATATATACACTATTGACTAAGAGGTTAAAGGTTCCAATCCTTCTGTTGTTAAAGGTTTTAATTCTTTACTATCTCATTCAAGGGATGTCTGCTAATGCGGGCAGATCATTAAGGCCTCAATCCACCAATGTGAGCGTTATTCCACCACAGGTAGCTTAGGGCACCTGAGCTTGATTACTTAGTTGTATCGGAATTATGGGGTGGAGATCCCTGATGATGAGGAGAGGATGGGATGTCGGGTGTCTATCTGTAAGTCATCAGTAGCCGCCTTCTATGGGTGTCGAGTCGATCAGAAGGATGAGAACGATAGGGATGACGAGGATATTCTCACAGCAAAGGAGCTTCCTGGGGATCAGTACAATGTGCCAGTAGCGGAGGAGTCTTATGGGGAGCAGGCTTTAAGGATGTCCACTGAAGCCCTTAAGGTGGCTATCGAGTCCCTAAGGGTGAGTCAGGAGATCGCTCGTCAGGTAAGGCATATAGAAAGGACAGAACCGTCTCTACTATGCTAGCATCGATTTTTAAAGCGACCTTCAGAGGGAACGCATACCAAAAAGATACCAATGAAGCCGACCATTAATGGCTAGTTCGAAGGCCAGGAGCGGTCTAAGAAGATAAGAGAGTGCTTTACCGAGGGGGAGGAGCTCTCTTCCAGATTCAATTATCAGAAGAAGATTGTCATAAGAACCGGACTCACCAGACTTCGATTGAGGCTAGCCTTCCTTCTTGTGCCCTCGGTAGTATTTTTTTTTTCTTTTCTTTATTTTTATTTTTTTTATTTTTGTAGTTTGTAGTTTTTCTTTCTTTTTGTTTTGTATGTTTCTTTTGCTTTTGTTTTTGTTTTATTTTTCTTTTTGTAGGCCTCTCCAAAGCTTCAACAAAAGCGAAGAGAGCGGTATTCCAACCATCATCCCGTGTGCGACATATTTTTAGGGGAGGTTTTCTGTTTCCTTGTCCTTTTTATTTTTTAGCTTTACTTGAGATACATTAGGGACAATTTATCGTTTTAAAGTTGGGGGTGGGTACATGTTGGGTAGTTTTATTTTAGCTTGGGGTCCTTGAGCGTTATGCTCGGACTATGCTTTGTGTGCTTTGATTGCCTTGTTTGCTCTGTTGCTCTGTTGTTATTATGATGGTTTATGATGCACTCTTCTTGTAATAAAATTTGGATGAAAGAACGTTAGGAAAGCATGATCATGATTTTTAGCCCAATTAAAAGAAAATCTTGTCTCTGATGCATCTTTAAGTCATTGTTTTGCAAAATTAAAGTCTTGCATGCTTAGAAATGGATTATCTGGTTTGTATTCCTATTATCACCCTAAAAGGTCCTGACTTAGGAGTAACCTTATTTGTTTTAGAGCAAAACTAGACAAAGTAGGTTTAAAATAGGGCACACTTTGTAAAAAAAAAAAAAAAAAAAAAAAAAAAAAAAAAAAGAGACAAAAAGAAAGAAAAACAAATTAGTTGCAAATCTGAGAAAAAAAACAAAAAAAATAGCAATAAAAAATTTTTAAAAAAATGAGGCAATAGCTAGCTTGCCTACAAAAAAAAAAAAAAAAAAAAATAGTATGTGTGTGTATGCATGAATAGAGGTGAAAAGAGCTACATGCGTCATGTCTAGTTAGGGCCCCGCGAGAAAAGAGTGGATAGGTTCCCAGTGGGTGTGAAAGCTCGCTCTCTAGGTAAAATAAATGTCCTTTATGTGGTGTGTTTAGGCACCCTTGTCTTAGTGTTGCCCTCATTTTTGCAAGTTTGGTATGTTCAAGGTTGATAACCGAGCCAGAGTAGGGAAAAAACGAGATGAAAACCTTATAAAACTTTTTCGGACTGTGCAAGCTTAACTAGCAAGTCTCTAGGGTTACTCATGCATGAATAGATTAAGAATCATTCTTGAAATTGTGCTTCATTGATTGATTGTAATTGAATTTCGTTCTTGAATACAAACCTTATTCTAGTTGATTGTTGAGACTGGAATAGCAACTTTGCAACTAGAGCTAGCATGTGTTTCATGATTGCTTTATTATGTGTTTCTACCTTGCTCGGGACGAGCAAGAATTAAGTTGGGGGTGTTTGATAGCTCTCGAAAAGAGTTATTATTCCTAGCTTAATTTGGACTCGTCTCGAGCAAGGTAGAAACACATACTCATGCAACCATGAAACACATGCTAGCTCTAGTTGCAAAGTTGCTACTTCAGTCTCAATAGTCAATTAGAATAAAGTTTGTAATCAAGAACGAAATTCAATTACAATCAATCAATGAAGCACAATTCAAGAATGATTCTTAATCTATTCATGCATGAGTAAGTCTAGAGCCTTACTAGTTAAGTTGCACAGCCCGGAAAATTTTTATAAGGTCCTCAGTCCGTTTTTTCTCTACTCTGGCTCGGTTATCAACCTCGGACATACCAAACTTGCAAAAAAGAGGTTAACATTAAGACAAGGATGTCTAAACACACACACATACAACATAAAGGGCATTTATTTTACCTAGAGGGCTAGCTTTCACACTCCATAGTCAGGAACCTATCCACTCTTTCCTCGCGGGGTCCTAACTAGACATGACGGAGGTAGCTCTTTTTACCTCTATCCATGCATACACACACACTATTTTTTTGTGAGCAAGCTAGCTATTGCCTCATTTCGATTCTTTATTGCTCTTTTTTTTGTTTTTTGTTTTTTTTCTTAGAACTACAACTAATTTGCTTTTCTTTTTTTTTCTTTTTTTTTGTCTTTTTTTTTTATACACAATAGGCCCTATTTTATCCACTTTGTCTAGTTTTGCTCTAAAACAAATAAGGTTACTCCTAAGTCAAAGGTTGGGTGACAACAGGAATATAAACCAGATAACTCAATTCTAAGCATGCAAGACTTTAATTTCACAAAACAATGAGTTAAAGATGCATGAGAGACAAGATTTTTTAAAAAAAAAAATTGGGCTAAAAATCATGATTATTCTTTCTTGACGTTCTTTCATGCAGATTTTATTACAAGAAGAGAGCGGTATCCCAACCACCATCCTGGGAATAGCCATCAAATTCCTCATTACTATTGCTACCTATTAGCATGCACATGCACGATAAAGCGTGACAGTAAACCTCAATAATCATGCTTGAGAATTAAAACAGATTCAAAGAAAAACATAATTAAGAATTACAACATCAATTGAAAACAAAAAAAACTCATGAAATTGATATTGAATTCTTGATACAAGAAACTAGATAAAAATCAATTCATAAATTCATAGACAAATTCAAGAGTTCAAGCCAATACATGTTTACAATCCAAAATAAAACTAAAATCTAATCTAATGATACCGAAAACATTAAAGGAAAAGAAGATAGTTTGGCCTTTCCTCAGCCTCCATTGAAATTCAACATGAAAT
This sequence comes from Benincasa hispida, assembly GCF_027475165.1. NCBI lineage: Eukaryota > Viridiplantae > Streptophyta > Magnoliopsida > Cucurbitales > Cucurbitaceae > Benincasa > Benincasa hispida. The sequence continues at coordinate 47,118,076 of NC_143483.1, read as the reverse complement.
TAACCTAAAATCGAAGGAAGGTATTTATAGAAAGATGGTAGCGTCGCAATGCTAGATAGAGCGTTACAATGCTGCAACGCAGCTGGCTCCGAGCGTTAGGCATAGAGGCACAACGCTTGGGTTGACACTCGCTTACACGCGCTAGGGCATCTCCATCTCTACATTCGTAGCGTTGCAACACTGTCGTTGCCCTACACCTTGGCATTCTACCTTCAAGCGTCAGGCAAGCGTTGGGACTAGGCAAATCATGTAACACTGAGGCAGGGACATTTTGGTCTTTTTAACTCTTTTGAAGCCCGGATGCTCAAATCAACTTCAATTTGCTCCAAATCAACCCCGTTCAGCTTCAAATCGCCAATTCTACCTCTTGATTGTTCGATACCTACAAAATAACACAAATAAATACATAAAATTCAATAATAAGTCCGAATGAAGTTAGGAATAATAGCTCCTTTTTAGAGTTATCAAACGAATGACTGAATTATTACAAATAAAAGTTGAAGGGAAAATGTATTTTTTACTTTATTTATTTAAGTTCACAATTAGTAAGAATGAGAATAGGGTGAGGTAAAAATTTGAACCTCTAACTCTTAATTGAGATGTAACCTAGACAAATTGAAAGGAGTTTTCTCTTTGTGGATATACTTATATTTATGACCCATTTGACAAGATCTAGACGAAAGTTGATATACCTCTTTAAACCTTAAGTTCAATAACCTTTTTTCGAAGTGAAATTATGGAATTGTCCTATTGTATGTACGCGTATCGATATTCAATTCTCACTTAAGTTACTCGCTCTCCTTACTAGTTGAATTTTCTTTCCTTCTAGTTGAATTTTCTTTCCTTCTTTCTTTTTTTTTTTTAAAAAAAAAATTGTTGACATATTCTTGAGTTGATCTATAAATGAGAATTACATCAATGAATTACAAGAGAAGTGTAACGACCCGAGTTCAGGAGGGGTATATGAATGAACTGGTATCACATCCAAATGAGAGAGATCCTAAGAACATGAAAGTATGATTAAGAAAGGCTTAAAAGAATTAAAAGTTACTACTTATATCAATAAGGTGCACCTTTCTTTTCGGTGGCTCAATCATAGAAACTCAAAAGTTAAGCGTGTTTAGCTTGGAGAAATCCTATGTTGGGTGATTTCCTGGGAATTTTCAGCATCCTGAAAGGACCCTTGTTGGTTTGTGGGAACAACTTTTACTTCTAAAAAGCCTAAACAAAAGTGTACGAGGAGATGAATCCTATTTAATAGTGTACGAGGAGATGAAGCCTAAAAAGCCTAAACAAAAGTGTATGATCGTCATCATAAATCCTATTTAATAGTATACGAGGAGATGAATAATTAACATACTATTAGTCTGTATCATAAATCACCATTTTTCAAAATCTATGACAAACGTCTTTACAAATCCAAAATTTTAGGTGCTAAATAAATAAATAAATAGGATAAAAAAGAAAGAAAGAAAGCAAAAACTCTACATGGTGTATAAAGAAGAAAAATGCAGAATTCAGCGGCTTCTTCCTTTCCGACTGTTGACTTAGTTTTGACCTTCGAAATTTGATCACTTCCTCACATCACATTCCATGGTGGATTTCAATTTTCATTCCAATTAAGGTGAATTCATTTCCATCCCTCGCATTTCTCTTCGTTTTTCTTCTTCTTTCTGGAACAAGGCTGTGCTATTATGCTCTAGGGTTCTTTCTTTCTACGGTTTTCTTGATTCTTGGCTGCAAACTTTTACCATTTCTTTTTTCGTTGTAATATTTTTCCTATTTCATTTCGATTCTTACATCATTCATTCGTAGTTCAACACCCAATGTACACGAGCATTGTTGGACGTTTTGCATCATTCATTAGTAGTTGCCCATTACAATTTTGATCGCCTTGATCTTGATTTATGAATCAATTCAATGATTCTTGACCATTGAACTCTTCAATTGATTAGGGTTTCAATTGGTTTGAATTAAACAAATGCATGGTTGGTTACATAGTTTTGGTTACTCTGGAATTCAATCTTGAGACCTTGTTCGATTCTCTGATTCTATTTGAACTTCATTTTTCAGCCTTTTGAAATTATTTGTTAGGTTTCATTTTACTTGATTGGACCGCCGTCTTGTAGTTGCTTTCTTTATATGTTATTCTTTCATTTTTTTTTTTCCGAATGAAAGTCAAGTTTCTCATATCAAAAATAAATTATTATGGATTCAGATTGTTGTGACCTCGAGTAGAAATGTGTAGTTTATTGACTTCTGCATTTCTTGGTGAACCCTTTGTATATGTATACCATCCAGAGGACAATATTCCCTGGTAGTTCTTGTTGACAGTGTAAACATAGCTAGTTGTTATAACTTGTTAGAAAAATTTTAGGACAAATTGCAAAAACCACCTCTAAAGTAGGATGGTAATTGCAATTATATCCTCGCACTTTCAATCGTAAAACTTGAGCCCTCAAATTTACACAAATACTAAAATTGGACCATCAAACTCACATAATTATAAAAGTTGTATCGATTGTATAAGTTTCTCAATTTCTACCACTATGATAAGTTTGAGGGTCCAGTTTTAACTCTTGTAGAAGTTTGGGGGTCCAATTTTTACAATTGAAAGTTTGAAGGCGTAATTGTAACTCCCATCATACTTCATGATGGTTTTTGCAATTTGCACTAAATTTGAAGCCAGCCACTCAAAACTCAAACTCGTTTTATCCATTTTCTAGATAGCTATCTTTAATGCAGTTGAGTTCTCATGTTTATGTTTCCCAGAATATATGCGATAGCCCAATCTTGACATGGATGACAAACATTTTCACTGGAGCCAGTGGCAACTGCTCGATTCTATCCTTCCTACTGGAGGCTTTGCCCATTCGTTTGGTCTCGAGGCTGCAATACAAGCTCGCATTGTCTCACATCAGGAAGATCTTAAAAACTATGTGATCCATTTGTTAGACAACACTGGAAGTTTGCTTCTTCCCTTTGTGCATTCAGCCACACTATCGCCTGATTTTGAAACTTGGAAAAAAAATGACAGATTATTGGATTCAATGTTGACTAATGAAGTTAGTCGAAAGGCATCTGTTACACAAGGGTCAGCGCTTATGAGAGTTGCAGCAATAGTATTTTCTGAAATATCATCTCTAAAAGCCATGCGGGAAACAACCTTGTCTGGGACTGGGGCTGTTTCGTTCCACCATGCTCCCATCTTCGGGCTAATCTGCGGTCTACTTGGATGGGATAGCACAATGTCACAGAGGGCATATCTGTTTATTACCATGAGAGATGTTATTTCTGCTGCAACAAGATTGAATTTAGTAGGACCCTTGGGTGCAGCTGTGTTGCAACATCAGCTTGCGCTTGTTGCTGAAGACATATTGAAAAAATGGATGAACCGTCCCGTTGAAGAAGCTTGCCAAACCGTTCCTCTGTTAGAGACAGTACAAGGATGCCATATGTACCTGAATTCTAGACTGTTTTGTTCTTGAAAAGTTTTGAAGTGTTAAACTGTTTTCCTGTGATTTTGGGTATAGGTGTCCCCTTCTTTCTTGGTCTGTGCTTGAAACTAGTAAAATGTTCACCCGTAACTAAAGTACAGTACATTCATTTTAGAGATTAGTTGAATAACTTACACAATTAGTGACTTTGGCACTAGAGGTTCAAAAAATGTGTTACTATCAGAGTGAATTCAATAATGGAGATTTGTTGGCATTTCAACATTCCTTCTTCTTTCATGGCATACCCAGAAGAAAATCCAATGTATGTCTGAATGGCATGCCATGATTTGTTCTTGCTCGTATATACCATTGTCTCTTGTTTTTAAGGATCTTATGCGGTTGGTATTGTTGACTAATTCCATTGAGTTTGGATTTATTAATCCCTTAACCATCCAAGACTTTGCTGGTCAAGTGGATTTAATGAACTCGTACATACTTGAAATATTGAATATTCTGAACCTTTCAATTTAACTACCTACAATCTCCACTTACAGTTCTTAGTAGTACATGCAACATAAACATAAAGAACGAAGAACTTCGTTCGTACACTTGTTTACCTAAATTCAAAATTCAAAATTCTTTTTTCCGGCATTTGCCAAGTATCCAAATTTGAAGGATCTAAAATAAGGTACCTGACTTGAATTCAAATGTAGTTCAACACAAATCAGGGTAGCACACAACATTCCAAAAAGGAACAAAGAATATTCTTGGAACTTCATGTATATAGTCTTCTAAGTACTGCACAGGAAGGCCAATCAGTATTCATATGGCTTTTCTCGGCATTGACATAGGTAGATAGATTAGAATTACAAGAGCTAGTCTTTGATGACTAACCACCCTATTTCCCAACCATTAAGTTAATGGGAACATTAAAGATCATAGAAGTGTTCATCTACATCCACACAAACAAAATTTTGAACTCCAATCAATTTCGTGTGTGGCGTGCATAGTGTCAAATTTTGTTAATGTTCGACACAGGCCATGAGCGCATCAGATTAAGTCGAAAGAGATCATCGCATTCTACACCTGTGAGATCCATCATCATAGAGGACGGTTCATGACATGTTTGTCTTCAAACTCAATTTAAGGTGACCTACTATGTTCTTCAGGTACAGCTAGACTTTCTCCAGCTCCATCAGCAACAATGTTTTCCTCTTTGCCATTCATGTCATTGAAACTCCTTTTCCTAATAGGGTGTGATTTCTCCTTGTGATAATTATCTTCAGGTTCTTTTCCCTTGCCTTTCTCATTCTCAGTTTCTTTTACTGATGGCATATCCCCATTTTGAGGAGGGAACAATGGAGGTTCCTTGCCGCTCAATCGACAAAATACTTTTTCAACCGTGTCGTTTATTTCTTTGCCCAACCCATTGTTGTCCAAAATTAATTCCCAAACAGATTTAGAGGCTTTCTCAAGCACTGGTGCTCTGCATGACATCCAAGAGTAATTTAAGTGTCAGGAACTTAAACATGTATAAAGTCATTTGTTCACTTACATCTTCAGCAAAGCGTTCAAACAGATGCACAATTTAGTAGAACAAGAAAAAGGGAAAAAAGAAGAGGGGGAGAGGAGGAGGGGGAATTCTCTTAAACAGACAATCATCATGAACATTCCAGATGTGGTACAACATTATGAAACTATCAACACGTAAGAGGATACATAATCTGCTTTTCTTTAAGATTCAGGATGCTGTATTCTCTTCAATTATTTTGTAAGTATTTATTGTTAATGAAGTTTTTGTTCCCAATGAAAACAAAGAACTCATGCTCATTTATATGTATCTGTAGTTAACTTGAGCACGCGTTAGCCACAGACCTCACAAGATGGAAAAACAAAAAGTCAAGGCACTGTTTTGATAACTATTTGGTTTTTGAAAATAATGCTTAAAAATAGCACATTTCACTTATGAGGTTCTCTGTTTTGTTAAATACATTTAAAAATGTTTTCAAAATCCAAGTCAGGTTTTAAGAACTAAAAAAAAGTAATTTTTAAAAGGGTGATTTTGTTTTTGAAAATTGGATAAGAATTGAAATGTTTCTTTAAGCAAGGTGAAAGCTATGGTAAAGAAATTGAGAGAAAACCAACAAAAATTTCAAAACAGAATAAAAGACGAAATCACCATCAAACAGGGTCCAAGTTTGCAGTCCTTAGAACAAATTGAAAAGACACGATGTAATGAAATTTAAATTGTCTCCTCGTGTTGAGTTCAGTTCAAATAATAGTGAACAAAAAGGAGGGAAGAATGGGGAGGTAAGAGACATTTAAACAGTGAAGTAAAAATAATACTAACTCGAGTTCCTGTCGAAGGGCATCGAATAACTCCCTTTTGGTCTGTTTCTCTGCCCCAGGAGTATTGAGGACTTTGCTTTGTTCTACCATTTTAATGGTCGTATTCTTAAGCTCCTCCTGCAACAAGACAGATATACATAGAGACTTCAAACGCCACGCCAGAAAAGAAAGGCTCAAAGACCATTCTATGTTAGGCATGTGACTTTGCTTAAAATACCAATTTGTTAATCCAACCAACTACATAAACTCATGTTATAAGATTTATCTTAGCCTTCTACATCATAACCAACTTGTATCTATAACTTATTGCAACCGAACTTTGCACACTTAGACTTGTTAAAACCATAAGTCAAACAGCCAACTTCAATGTAGCTCAATTTGTCAAGGAAAGAAGTGAATTCCTACCCTAACCTTTTGTTGAATTGAAAAGAACCACGAGTGAAACATCCTTCGTGTGTCTTTCTCTCATTCGATCGATATTATAGACATGTTTGGAATGACTTCCTAAAGGCTTAAAAACAGGTTTAAATGTTAAACAACTATTTATAAACACTTGGCAAGTCATTCTAAACAGGGCACTACATAGTTGGATTCAATAGTACCAATTTAAAACTCAAAGAAAACGAGATAGGATTATGTAGAAGCAGCGAAACTGACATTAGCTTTGAGCTGGTTAATGATCTTCAACCTGAGAGAATCGATAGTACCATCATTCATCAACGACTCCAGCACGTCTTCTGGAGTTATTACTGAAGAAGAACCCATGAATCTTTCTCTTCAAACTTTTTTCTCCTCACTTCAAAATCACAACAGCGATGTTTATCAGTCTTAAAACCACAAATAGAACAGACAAATTCAGAACAATAAGTTCAAAAAAAAAACAACCCAAATTCTTCAGAACTGTAAGTTTTTCGCTAAAATGTTTCCTACCCAGAAAAGAGCAGACATGATCACGAAACCCCACGATTTCAAATGTTCCGGAAAAGCAAAAATTCCGCTAAGGAAACAAAATTTTCGATTGAAACAAACACGGAAGCGAATAGAAGAGATTAAATCTTACAGAACTGTTGTAAAAGATTGCAGTAAATGGGTTATTTAAATGTGATTTCAGAATCGAACAGATCTTTCGCACCTGCTCGTTGGTTTAATCCGACGAGAGCTTCTTCTTTCTTCCAACTCGGGCTCTCAAAGATATGTATGTACGTATGCCTCCGGGAGTAAGGGTGGAGGATTCTTTTCATTATTTATTGGTTAAAACAACAGGATTAAATTACCATTTTATCCCTATATTCCCTCTTCTTTCCATAAATTTTAGGGACGATTTTAATCCGTTTCTAAATTTTAGATTGAGTTGTTTAAGTTTTGAGTTGATTTCAATTTAGTTTATAAAATATTATAATTTTACCTTTTATATTTGAGTTTTGGATTTCTAGATTTTAAAATTTTACACTTTCAACCTTAATTTTTCATCATACTTACTCTCGATTATTAACGTCAATATCTCTTAACTAACTTAAAATAATTATGTAGTGAAATTTTAAATTTAATTTTAAAAGTGTTGAAAAATAGTGAAACTTAATTAATTATAATTATTTTAATCAATTTAAATTTATTAACATATACTAACACTAAAAACAGAAAATTAGCATTTAGTGAAAAACGAGGTTAAAAGTATAAATCTTGAAATTTAGGGACCAAATTGAAATAAAACTCAAATGCCAAGGGTAAAATTATAATATTTTGAAACATAGGGATTAAATTGAAATCAAACTCAAAACTTAAAGATTAAATGTGTAACACTTTAAAACCTAAAGACCAAATAGAAACTATACCCAAAACCTAAGGACAAAAAGATTTTTTCCCCAAAATCTTAAATTTAATCCCTCAAACTTAATTTGTATTGAAATCAATTAAATAATTATTATTATGATAATGTAATAAAATACAATATATGAATATATTTCTAAAGGGACCTTTAATATTAATATTGTTGTTTTCAAAACTTATTAGAGAAATATTGTTGTTTTGAAACTTATTAGAGAAATATTGTTGTTTTGGGAATCCGAGGCTAGAGGTTGAACGTTGAGAACTCGACTAATGTGGAGGTCGAACGTTGAGAACTCGACGAACAAAGAAAAACTTGGAAACAATACATAAGCCGAAACTTCAACCCTCGACAAGGGAAATCTCGCGAATCTCGCTTAGGTTATCGAAGGTTGAAGTTTCGACACACATCCACCCTCGAGATTGCAGGTTTATTACTTTTCTTTTTCCCTCATAGAGGAAATAAAGTAATGAGATGGTATACTATATGTATCTGTGTACTCGAGCTGCTTCTAACAACCTATGCATTTTGTTATCATTTCGAATTAGACAGAGGCTTGTGGGATTGACATGAGGGGATGGGGATGGCTATATTTCTGGGAGCGAACTCCAGGCGAATATGAAGCGCGTGGATACAAGTTATGCCTTGGAATGAAAGACAATTCCGAATTAGCTTTGTCTACGAACAAAAAAGTAGGTCCATAATCAAAAAAGTGTTTGTGATTGTTCTAGAAGAAATGAAAGCTAGTAATCATTAATGAAAAAATAACAACAATAACAAAGAGTGCGAGAGTGAGAAAGCGAGATCTTAGGAGAGAGTGAGAGAGTAAGATCGTAGGAGAGAGCGAGATCTTAGGAGAGAGCGGGAGTCTTCACTTTATTTGAACTTTCCATAGAAATATATATATAAAAAGAGGAAAAAAAAGCTAATAATCATACTATAATTGAATAATCATTAGACAATAAATTGAATATATTAGATTATTATACTATAATTGAATAATCATTAGACAACAAATTGAATATATTAGATTATTATACTATAATTGAATAATCATTAGACAATAAATTGAATAAATTGAATAAATTGAATATATTAGATTATTATACTATAAATTGAATATATTAGATTATTATAATGTAAAACTTTATTTATTACAAAAAAAAATTGAATATACAGTAGATTATTATAAAAAAAGTTGAATATACAATAAATTATAATAAAAAAAATTGAATATACAATAAAATGAATATATAATAAAAAAAATTATTTATTATTCAATCCCTAACTATCTGGAGCCCATCTTAGTAACGAAGGACACTTCCTTCGATTATGTCCTAACTGGTTACAAAATCCACATCGTTGTCGAGTAGCTGGTTCTGTCCAATCCATCTTGTTGTGATAACGTGAACTTTTCGGGTGTCAGTTTATGTTTATCGTGTTGGGTGTCAGTTTCAAATTCAAAAGTTCAACAAAACAATTGAAGATATCAAATGAATAAATTAGAGTTGTCTAAAGTTTTTTTGACAACATTAGTTTAGAGCAATGGACTCACACATGATGAAGGATTCAGATATGGGTGGATGATGACAAATCTATCAGAGTGCATAAATGGAGTCCTCAAAGGAGCTCGAATGTTGCCTATAAATGCTCTTGCTCAGATAACGTTCTTCAAATGCGTTAACTATTTTGAGAAAAGAAAAGCAGAAATAAGGGATGCATTAGAGCATCAAGATAAACCCAAGACCTATTGATCCCGATGTTTTGTACGACTAGTCCATTCATCGATCATTCGTCGAGAGGCAGGATTTATTCAGTTGGACTGGCATCTGATCACAACCTTGGTCGAGAGATGGAGGCCCGAGACGCATACATTCCATATGTCGGAGAGTGTACTATCACTCTACAAGACATAGAAGTGTTGTTGGGGTTACCTGTTGACGGTGAGCCGGTCACCGGAGTGATGTACGATGACTAGTTAGAAGTTTGTCAACTGTACCTCGGTGCGACCCCATCTGCCGACAAGATTAAAGGATCGAGGTTAAGTTTAATATGGTTAGGAACACAATTTCGTGAGCTCACAGATGATGTAGACGAGAAAATCGTCATAAGATATGCGCGAGCATATATACTACAAATGATGGGTGAAAGTCTGTTTTCAGATAAATCAAGTCATTTTGTTCACTTGGTGTTCTTGCCACTGTTAGCTAACCTCTATGATGCGGGGCGGTATTCGTGAGGTGGAGCATGCTTGGCATGGTTGTATAGACAACTATGCAAAGCAACAAGACCTGAGGTTCGAGAGATAGTTGGGCCTCTCATACTTTTGCAACTATGGGCTTGGGAACGATTTCCAAAAATAGCTCTACAGCTACATCATGTTAATGACGCTCAGTTAGTTGGACAAGCCTACGGTTCTCGGTATATTGTTTTAATTTAATTTAATTTTTATATCACTGATCTAGTTAATTTAAATTCTAAATTATCAATTTAAAAATTTAAGTGGAGAGACAAAATTTGTGTGACTAGGACAACCACACATGTAGTCAACCAGTATAGATACATGTTTGATCTACTTCAACCTGAACAGGTACATTACACTAAACCTAATTGATTATTTTATTCACATTTTTATTGTATTTGTCTTTAATATTCTCTAATATAATATTTTGTGTTTTAGGTTATTTGAGAGCCGTACAAAATTATTGTGCATACTTTGCCTAATTTTTGTACAAATGGTCAAAACATATGGCGGACAATGAGTCCTCTCATATGTTTTCACATTGGTGAGTGACATCTTCCTGACATGGTGATGAGACAATTCGGTTTTCAGCAGGATATCCCATCACCTTGTAATACTGAACCCGTACTGCATGATATTGACCTAAGGACTGGAGATTAGTCCAAAAAAGTTGCACATTTGGTAGTGCGATGGCACTATCGTGCAAGGTTTATTGCAGTGGGGGTTTCTCTTGAACAGTTTGACATAGATGTTGTATATTCATTGGTATAATAATATCACAAGGCGCTACGTCACTCGTCCGGAGCAGCTGTGGGTCATCTAGTAAATGAATGAATATTATCTAATTTTTTTAATTTAAATTTATTTTAAATATTTTCTAATTGTTTTATAATTCACAGAGATCGAACAACAGTAGACTCCGTGAGGTTGCGAATGATCCGAACCAGGTTCTTGCTATATGTAGTGACAACCAAAGCTATATAGAAGAAATTCATTATATGTACGAAATACCTATTGTTCCTCTACCAGCTCCTAGACGTAGAGGACCTGTTCGGGAAAAAGGATGAGTTTGATGAGGTTGCACATAATGTGGAAGAGTTGCCCCCTATGACGTAGATGCAGAGTCAAACTGATTATGTTAGCCCGATGATGATGACGCCAGCATTTGGTTCAGGACATTATGACTCAAAGGCTGGTCTTCGTCTTCATACGTGCATGGACATGGTCAGGGTCATGGACAGCATCATGAATATTTATATTATGAAGGACCTGCAGAGGTACCAGAGCAACATCAAGAAGAACCCGAGCAACCTCAAGTTCGAAGTTGACGACGACAACCAGCTCGAAATCGACAACGTCCGCCTTGTGGGACACATTGATTTTTGTAATTATCTTTATATAAATGAGATATTTAATTTACATTTTTTTTTATTTTTATGAGTTATTATTATTTTTAATTTATTCTTTTTAGAGTTTAAATAAAATAATAAATATTTTTAGATTTTTTTTTATAAAATGGAAAATTAAAAAAAAGAAGAAGAAAGGATTAGAAAGAAGAAGGTGGAATGTATAATAATTAAAAAGAAAAAAAAAAAGAAAAATTTGTACAGTATTCTCGCTCTCTATCAAAATCTCGCTCTCTCAAACTCTCGTTGTCTCTCATAATCTCGCTCTCGAATTTGATTAGCTCGTTAGCTCGTTAGCAGCAAAAAGAAGGAGATTCATTAGCTCGTTAGCTCGTCAGACTTGCTGAGATGACAGAATCCGTTTGAAAACAACAATATTTTCCTAAAAAAAAGAAGGTCGAGGGTTCAAAATTCGACCTATCTAGTTTGAAAACAACAATATTTTCCTAAATAGGTCGAATTTTCAACCTTCGACTTATTTAAAACAACAATATTTTTACAAATAGTTTGAAAACAACAATATTTTCCTAAATAGTTTCTAAAGTACAATATTCTTTTAATTTTTCCTTTCTAAAGAGTATTAAAAATGCAAATAAATAATAAAAATGTTGTTTAAAAAATCAATAATAAATTAGTAGTATGGATAAAATTTAAGATTTTTTAAAAGTATATAAGCTAAAATTGGACAAGTTTCAAATTGACCCAATATTATTTTAGTTGATGTACTTTGGGTTTCTTTCCCATTTTAGTTATTATATTTTCAAATTTCCAATTTTAGGCCTTGTACTTAATAAATCTTAAAATTGGTCTCTTTAGTTAGTTTATTCTTGAGTTTTTTCAAACAAAAATTTAGTCTTTATTTGCATTCTTTTTATAAATATCATTTTATTTACATAGTGTTTTTTATGGCATGAGAAATGTCATTTTTACTCCATTTCGATAAATTTTAATTTTGATGGTAATATTTAAAATTTATTGAAAGTATATAATTATGTTTAAGATTCATTGAAAATATAATGAATAAAATTGGATAATTCTGGTTAAAAAATTAAAAATAAATTAAACAATTGAAAATATAAGGATTATATAGAAATTAAATTCATAATTTAACGATAAAATTGTGTCATTTAATATAAATTAAATCAAACTTTATGGATAAAAGTATAATATTTTAAACCTTAAGGGACGGAAAGAAAAATTTTCCTTTTAAAACTGTCTACTCGGTTTTAGTCCTTAGGACCAAAATTTTTCTAATTTACATAAATGGCCCTCCTCATCTCCCTTCAGCCCACCTTTTCAACTCCGCACAAAACTTTCACCGAATTCCCAAAACCCTTCTGTTCCGGTAGATTCAAATCCATCAGCAAGAGCATGGCGGACTCATCGGAACCGGTGACCGGAAACTGCCCATCAACCGGAGAGAATTACCCTGTTCCCTTATCTCCTCCACTCCCGGCCATATCCAAGAACTTGGAGCTCGCTAGAGCCATGGCTGCCTCCTCTAAATCCAGCCTCTTTGCTTTATCGGCAAACGATGTTATATACGAGGATGAGTGGCTCATTGCCGTCAATAAGCCTCAAGGAATCTACTGTGAAAGCGTTTTGGCCGCTGTTCCTCGTCTTCTCAGTGATTCTGCTATGGCTGGTTTGTGGATCTTTACCGTGAAACCATTTTTTTAGCTGATGAATTCGAATTTTGACATGAACTTGGCAAGATGAATTCAATTTTACCCTGCATTTTGAATTTTCTATTCGAATAGAAATGGTGGAATTGCAACTTTTAACTTGCTCTAGTTTGAAGATTTGTGAAAAGGTGCAATCATGTGCTTCCATGGATTACAACAATGTAGACAACGCTGCAAAGGAAGAAGATATTAGGGCTGAATTTTTGTTAAAATTGACGAGTTTTGAAAGATTTGTTCAATATAGATCGCGTGCATTGGTTTTCTATATCATACTTTTATGCATAGATATTTAACTTGGTTTTTGTTGACATTAGCTGAAATTAGTGGGTAAATGTGATGGAAGTTCAACAGAAGTTTAGAACTGTAATGCTTATCTACGTGTAATGTCCATCTTGATGAAATGTTGAAGTTTGGAGTAATAATTGACTCACCTTGCTAAGTTCTGGGTAGGATTTGATCTTTCATCAAATTTGTTTACAAGGAATGATTTCTGGAATTTATTTTTCATCGGTTTAAGCTGTTTAAAAATGCAATTTCTCAAGTTCTTCTTCTTCTTCTTCTTTTTTTTTTTAGAGACCCCGGTGTGAGGTTTGGCCTTGTATTTTGGTTCAACATGTCTTTGCGAGCGTCCGTAACTAAATTTTTGCTAGACTTGAGGCCTTTTTTTTCTAGGTTGCCTCACTTTTGTTGGCTTTCTCTTTTTATATTCTCAAATGAACGTTCGGTTATTCATTAAGAAAAAATTTCTGTCCTTTCCTTTTTTTTTTTTTTTTTTTTTTATTGAAACTCATTGTCTAATGGTTCTTCAAGAGAGACAAAAATCCATTACTTGAGCATTGTTTTCATAGAGGGCTCTAGGTTATCTCATCAAATTATATGATATTGATGTTTTCTGGGGTGCTCTGTGATATTGATATCATGATAGGTGAGGCTGCTCTTGTAGTTTGATATGAATACATTTACTAAAGAGGCGAGAGCAAGTAATTGATTTCTGATTCTTTCCCTACATTTTTAGCAATGTTGCTGATTGTTAAACAGTTGATATAAATGGTTTAGATTTATCCTGATTGTTGAAGAGAGAGGTGCTTAAATGTGTCTGGAGTGTTTTAACGTTTGTCTAAAACAATGCCATGTGATCACATCTTTTGCTTATTCTATCATTATTGATTTCTCGGGAGTGTTCTCATCAGATTCTTCATATGCAGGGATCAAAACCAGTCTGCCAGAGCTTCATCTTGCTAACCGCCTTGATCGTGACACAAGTGGGGTTATGGTTATAACTAAGTCGCATAAAGTTGCTTCTAAATTAGTGAAGGCATTTACTGACCACACAGTTTCAAAGTCATATATCGCCTTCTGCGTTGGCTCTGCTCCAAAGTGGAAAAAAATCAACATCAAATCTGGTCATGGTAGGTCAAAATTTGGGGTATGGCGTGTCTATGCTGCAGCTGATGTGGGTCGTTCCTTACCTGGCGGTTCTGTAGTCAGAGACATGGAAACATATTTTGAAATACTATCTATAAATGGACAAAACGCCATGGAGGAATTTCAAAAATTTGGAAAAGATGAAGAAACTGTCGTTGTCCAAACAAAATCTCTAGTGGACATTGATGGTCAAAAGGACGAGATATTGATAAGAGCACGACCTCGCAGTGGAAGAACTCATCAAATCCGTCTGCACTGCCAATATCTTGGAATTCCTATAAGAGGGGATGTGAAATATGAGGGTGTTACAGAGTGGAACGGAAAAATTTATGATTGCCATGAGCTTCATGCCGAAAGCTTGTATTTTGTGCACCCTATTACAGGTATTCCTCTCAAGTTACAAGCTCCTCTACCATCATGGGCCAGCCAAGCATGGCAGCCCCAACAACAAGAAGTGAATTCTCCATAGTCCTTCAAAGCTATGCCTTAAGAAAATCATTGGCACAATTAAGTGAGAACCAAACATATCTCTTACCATACAAAGAGCTTCGGTATCGAAGAATGGCGTTGAAGCAAAATGGAGCAAATCTTCAATCAAATTCGTAAAGTGTGACTGCAGGCAGTTTTCACACCATCAGCTTCCTGTCTGCAATTTCTCATCTATTGAACGAGCTCTTGTTAGCACAACAGTGTCTACGAAAATATCAGCAGAGTCGTAAACCGATCAAACCATCTGGGTTTTTTCTGAAAATTTGAGAGGACGGGATGCTCGCAATGGATTCTGGAAATGACAGAAGAATCATGCGTGTCTAAGGCTGATAAATTTGTGCAAAGCCCTTTGGAAATGGATCTTCTGCCGCAGTTTTATCGATAAAATTAATGTACAGAGTCGAAGCAGCCAAATTATATGGTTAAACATGTTGATTTCTGTTGAGGCTCAATTGTTATTTGACTCCCCTTCCCTCCATTTGTGCAACTTTGTGTTAAAAATATGACGAACAATTTTGTTATGATGCTTACGCGTCTATAAAATATAAATAGAAGAATGAGAAAACATGTTGAGTTTTTGTCTTTTCTTATTATTTTTTAAAGGAAAATACAGGGTCATCCTCATGATTTAGTCTCTACCACAAGGACTTAGAGAGATCAATCAACAATAAAATTTATTATCGTCAATTGGAGTATATCTTAGTGGGAAGACATCAATTACCATCTCAAAGGTTGATAGATCAATTTACACCTTTTTACTTGTTGAACTCAAATATAAATATAAATATATATATATATATATATATATATCCTTCTTAAATTTATATATCTACAAATTTTAGAAGTATAAAAATCAAATTGTAGATATAAAAGTTTAGGAACTAGATTGTTACTTTAGTATTAACATAGTGACCAAAAACATTTTTTAACTTTAAATTTATTAAATTTTAAATACAAGTAGGTATGGATATTTGAACATCCGAGTCTCCTACCACAAAAGAAGAAGTACATGACAATTATAGTTGAGCTATGTTCACTTTGATATCCTAAGATTTAATTAGGTTAAGAGAGTCATAATTATTCAATATATTATAAGTTGGGTAAACCTTATATGTTAAGGAAAGGAAGTTGATGAAGGAAGTAATTGAACCTTCAGCTTATTTATTTATTTATTTTTCGTTCTTTTTGTCCTTAAATAATATTTCTTAAATTCAACATGATTTGGTTTTGAAAGTTACCAAAGTTTGACTTTTTATTTATTTTTATTTTCCTTTTTCTGTCATCTGATATCTTTTTCATTGTTATCTATTCTGAATTAAGCAAAACAGAAGCTTGTGAAACCATAATTCTTTATTTTCATTCAGATTTCTTCCAATTTCTAACTCCATATTTTCAAGATTTAGATCCAAATCTAATAAACCCACCAAAGAGAGAACTTTGCAATGAAGGAACCAACAAACCTCAGTTTTTGCTTCTCAAACTTGAAAAATTCTAACTTTGTGTTGTGAGTCAATAGAATAAGGTTAGTGCAACAAGTAACTTAGGCAACTTGCTTTTTCCATGATATAAATTTAGTCAAACCATAAGCCTTTCCATGTAAAATAAAGATTTTTATTTAATATTTCTTAGAATTATAGAATGGTGGCTTTTCCATAAAAGCCAATAAAAAGATATCTTTAACCTCTTTCTATTTTGATCAATGGTAAATAGAGAATTGAATTGTCACTTTCTGTACTTCTACTGTTTCATTGAGATTTGTTCAACCAGAAATTCCCATTTCTTCATCTAGTTATTTACACAAAACATTTTGATGAATCTCAAAAGGTCAACCACAGTATTCTGGTCAAACCAGCTAATTTAGCTTATATTACTTGGGCTTTCCTATTTTGAAAATTCTACTTTTTGGTGCTGCACATCAAAGCCTGGATTGGCTCTTGATTTATAGGCCAAGAAACCAACCTCAGAAACCATTTTGATCTTTGAAAATGGGAGGTTTGAGTGAGGGTCTAACACAGTTGCTGATACCTGCAGCTGCCTTGCTTGGTATTGGATTTGCCCTTCTTCAATGGCTTTTGGTTTCAAGAGTTAAGGTTTCTAGCTACCCTGATGATGAAAGCCAAGAAAACAACTTGATTGAAGGAGGACAAGAGGAAGGTATTAATGATGTCGAGGTCGTTGCAAAGTGTGCCGAAATCCAGAAGGCAATTTCTGTTGGTGAGTCTTGAAAATTTCTTTCTTTTCTTCCAAAATAGATTATGACAATCACTTGATTAGGATCTATTCTCTCAACTTTTTAAAAGCTGTATGCATATCTCATTTTGAGAAAGTCATACTTTGTTTGGATATTAACTGTCATGAAATCATAAAAGTTGTCCTATGATAGGATATCCTTTGTCTTCCAAACAAACATTTCAAGATGCAAGAACACAAAACAGAGGATTTGAATGAATGCAAAACTACCCCACAGAAAAAGTGTAGATTTATCAAATGACAATCAAGGTAGAAACGACATACTTTTTTCTTACGTTGATAAGGACAACGGACCCTCCCAATATCTCTAGACTAATATGATATTTTCTGCTTTGCCTTTACTTTCACCTAAAAGGTCTCATACCAATGAAGACAATTGTTTCATTTATATTCCCGATCTTTTCCCTTCTTAACCAGTGTGGAATTTTCTTTGCGCTCTTTAAGATCTCTGCCTTCTTAGCTAGTATAGGACTTTGTTTGCACTCCTAACATGACATTGTAAAGTCCTCTTGGATTTGAATCCTATGTCATAATATGTTTTTGAGCTTATTTTCAAAAATAGGATTTTTTATTCGATGCAATGTATGGTATGCTCCAAAAAGATTGGATAGAAGATTGTTGTAGTGTATAGTAGTATATTGAATTGAATTGTTTTCCTTCTGCTTTCAGGAGCAACCTCATTTTTATTCACCCAGTATAAATACCTAGTTGTCTTCATGGGAGCATTTGGAGCCATCATTTTCCTGTTCCTTGGTTCTGTTAAGAGATTCAGCACCAAAAGTGAACCTTGCACTTACAACAAGGGACAAATGTGTAAACCAGCTCTAGCCAATGCCATTTTTAGCACAATTGCCTTCTTGCTAGGTGCTCTCACTTCAGTTCTATCTGGTTTCCTTGGAATGAAGATTGCAACTTATGCGAATGCACGAACGAGTCTAGAAGCACGGAAAGGCATTGGAAGAGCATTCGTTATTGCTTTCCGCTCCGGTGCTGTGATGGGATTCCTTCTAGCTGCCAATGGCCTTCTTGTATTATATGCCTCCATCAATTTGTTTAAGCTGTATTATGGAGACGACTGGGAAGGACTGTACGAATCTATCACGGGTTACGGACTTGGAGGTTCTTCAATGGCATTATTTGGAAGAGTTGGAGGCGGCATATATACGAAAGCAGCTGATGTTGGAGCTGATCTTGTAGGGAAAATTGAAAAGAATATCCCTGAAGACGATCCACGAAATCCTGCTGTAATTTCTATATATTCTTCCTGTTATAGAACTCTACTTCTTAAGAAACTATAGAGAGTTCAAGAACCACTGAGCCTTTTGTGATTATTCAAGTGTTTTCGAATGGTTTTCTGTGTGGGAATCTTAAGCCATTCGGACTGATGATGTATTGTTTATTTTTCAGGTCATAGCTGACAATGTGGGTGACAATGTAGGAGATATTGCGGGAATGGGATCTGATTTATTTGGATCTTATGCAGAATCAACCTGTGCTGCACTTTTCGTGGCATCGATATCGTCCTTCGGCTCTACACATAACTATGCAGCCATGTCCTACCCTCTACTTGTAAGCTCAATGGGAATTGTGATTTGCTTAATAACTACACTTTTTGCAACTGATCTCATTGAGATTAAGAAAGTGAGCGAAATCGAACCGTCGTTAAAGCGACAACTTCTTATCTCCACCGTGCTGATGACAGTAGGGCTAGCTTTAGTCAGCTTCGTTGCTTTGCCATCAAAATTCACTCTTTACGATTTCGGCATCGACAAGGTCGTGAAGAACTGGTATGACTTTGTCAATTACAAGAATCTTTCTTCCCTCCATAAACATCAGTTTTTATGCTGACTAAAATTACATCCAAATGCAGGCACATTTTCTTCTGTGTTGTGACAGGATTGTGGGCAGGACTTGTTATTGGATATACAACTGAGTATTACACTAGCAATGCTTACAGGTGAAATATCAGTTCTTGATTCATATAAAAAATCAAACATACTCTTACCTGTCAACTCATGCCTTTGGATTTATTAATAGTCTAACATGGTATTAAAACTTCATGTTTAGGACGTTGAGTTGAATTATGAAGTCTAGAATTAATATGTTGAAGTTCGAAAGTCAGTGTTTAGGGCGTAAAGTTGTGAAGATGGAGTTCCTCGATAAATGTGCAAAAGAGAGAAAGAGTGGATGATAGAGTTCATCGAAAAATGTGCAACACTATTGAAGTTGGTGAAGTTGAGTTACTTAACATTCGACTTTTGAAGTCGGTGGGCTAAACACCCCCGTAATGTCATTTCTTCTCTAGTCCACATTGATTATCATTTGTTGAATCTCAGTGTAATTTTCGAGCTAACAAGTAAGAGGGAGTGTTTAAATATATTTTAAAAAACAAATACTATCTTACCTAACAACATAAACTTGTAGGTATAGTGGTAGTTTATCAATATCTTCCACTAAACATCACTTCCATTGGTCATTTTCTCTCTTGTTAATATTAATTGTCATTTGTTAAATCTCAGAATAATTTTCGAGCTAACAAGTAGGAGAGAGTACTGTTAAAAATATATTTAAAAGATTGAATACTTTCTACCTGACTGTGTAAACTTTTAGCCACGGTAGTAGATTAGCAATATATTCTTTAAGCTGGAAGTTTTGCAAGCTTATAAAGAGGCACTGATATGAAATCTGATATGAGTGTGCCTATTGCCTGAGAAATTTGATACTTAGGATGAGATCATTTTTCCAGTCCAGTGCAGGATGTGGCTGATTCTTGCAGAACCGGTGCCGCAACAAATGTAATATTTGGATTAGCTCTTGGATACAAATCAGTCATCATTCCGATATTTTCGATTGCTTTATCCATTTACGTGAGCTTCCGCTTGGGAGCCATGTATGGTATTGCAATGGCTGCTTTGGGAATGCTTAGCACCATTGCCACTGGTCTAGCCATTGATGCTTATGGTCCAATAAGTGACAATGCAGGTGGAATAGCTGAAATGGCTGGAATGAGCCACGAGATACGCGAAAGAACCGACGCTTTAGATGCTGCAGGAAACACGACCGCAGCCATAGGAAAGGTGCCAATTCTTCTACAATCAATCAATCATGTTTCCTATTCTCTTGACATTCTAAGAGTTGGGCTACATCATATATTGGAATGCCTTTCCTAGAGTTTAGAGTAGGGTGCTATATAAACTCTCTAACCCTAGAAGCGCATCTTGATCTGTAATCTGTATTATTCTCTCTAATAATAAACTGCTCTCTCCCTCTACTCGTGGACGTAACTAACGCACTGTTAGTGAGCCACGTAAACCTCTGTATCGATTCTCTACTATTTATGTTTTCTACTTATCCTTATTTGTCGGTTTCATAACATCATGTTGCTTCAACACTTCTTACTGTTTCTTATAATGGGGCAGGGCTTTGCCATTGGATCAGCTGCTCTTGTTTCCCTCGCCTTGTTTGGCGCCTTTGTGAGCCGAGCAGGCATCGAAACAGTCAACGTTATGAACCCGAAAGTTTTCATTGGATTGATAGTAGGTGCAATGCTTCCATACTGGTTTTCAGCCATGACAATGAAGAGTGTTGGCAGTGCAGCACTGAAGATGGTCGAGGAAGTTCGGCGACAATTCAACTCTATCCCGGGGCTGATGGAAGGCAGGACGAAGCCGGACTATGCAAATTGTGTGAAGATATCGACGGATGCTTCGCTTAAAGAGATGATCCCACCTGGTGCTCTTGTTTTGGTAACACCACTCATTGCTGGAACATTCTTTGGAGTTGAAACTCTTGCAGGCCTTCTGGCTGGTTCCCTTGTTTCTGGAGTGCAGGTATATTATCATTTTCCTTGCATTCATAACAAATTATTCAGTTAAGAAAAACTTTTTTGAGAAATTTCATAATGTTTTTGTGTAGCCTTTTTACAAGTTATTATTGTTACTGAATAGGCATATATATAGTGTACTGATGATGCTTTTCTATTTAGAGAACTAGGAATTATTTTTTATATATTTCATGGAAACAATTTTTTTTTTTTTTCATTTTGAATCCTGTTTCTGTTTCTTTATTGCTGTTTCTATTTCTTAAAAAAATTACTAGAAGCGTTTTCTTTATAGTTTATATATTTATAAAATTGCATGATGTAGGCTGATAGACTCAAGATGATGTAATAATTCTTAGGTTTTATTTTTTCAAAAAGAAAAATATTTTGGTGCAACCCACCTAGTTATCCAATCAATATTTACCACATGACAAACTTTTTTCTTTCAAAAATTATTTTTTTTACTATGTGATTAAATAGGATACATGAACATGAGGGCAACCTATTTCAAAAAGTATGTTTTAAAGTAAATTTCTCTTCTTTATTTATTTACTCTTTTTTTCTTTAAATATTTGGCTTTTTAGAGATCAATAAACAAGAAATAATTGTTACCTACAAAATTTACAACTGTAGCCCTTGAATTTTCAAAGTTATCTTATAGGTCTTTGAACTAAAAAAAAAATACAAAATTGACATTTTAGAGACTTTTTAGATATTTTCAAAAATTTAGAGTTCTGCTAGACAAAACTCTAAAAAATTAAACATTAATTTTGTAATTCAATCTTATTTTCTATTACCAAAAAAGAAAAAATAGACAGCACATTGACAAGAATTAATTATCAATCATGTTTCTACTTAAAATAGAAAAGAAGCAATAGGAAGTGAAAACATCCATCATTGATATACTTTGTTGTGTCCTCAATTCTCAAATCTTCCCCTCAACTCTCCATTTCCTTTTTTATCTTCCATTTGATTTACAGAGTTTAGATTCTTCGACTTCACTTTGAACATTTTTATACGATAAAGTAGACGTATCTATCGTTTATATTGTGCTTCATTTCCCGACCCTAAACTTTAAATAAGATCGACATACACGACCTTGAATTATAGAAAGTTAGTTCCATATATGATTATAGTAGTAACATTTTGATATTCCTTGTTTTTTTTTTTTTTTTTTTTTTTTTTGGCATGCTTTAACCTTGCTTGAAAAACAACCTTTGTTAGTAATCAGCTTTAATACCATTGTTGAATGGCTCAAGTTCTCTTTTCTTCTTAGGTTGCTATCTCTGCTTCAAACACTGGAGGGGCTTGGGATAATGCAAAAAAGTACATAGAGGTTAGATTCCTTTCACCCCTTTTAACATTATTTTTCTAAATCTTTTGTCAATGTGATTATTTTTAATGTGTTTGGGAGCGTTTTTTTTTTTTTTCAAGGTTTTGAATGACTTTTCAAATGCTTGAAAAGAGTTTTTTTTTAATATTACAAAAGAGATTTTATGCGCTTGGAGAGTTATTCCAAAAACTAATTTCAATTCATGTTCCAAAATATTTGTGGTTATTAACTATGTATCTAGAAATGTTTTTGAAAGTTTTCAAATTCAATAAAAGTTTTTTTTCCGAATTTCTTCACTTTTTTTAAGGAAATATTTAGGTTGAGTTTTGAACATTGGTTTTTGGTTTTTGAAAGTTGTGTTTGTTGTCTCATAAGATCTTAATCATGATTTTCATATTTCATAGGTAAACATTTGAATTTTTAGCCAAATTCTAAAAATGAAAACTAGTTTCTTTAGTAAAAAGGCCCTTGTTGTATCTTTTTTCCTTTCCTTTTTTTTTATTGGAAAATCCTGCCCTTGTTGTACCTTTAGATATCTTTGAATATTTTATTCAAAGAATGAAATTGTTTCCTATAAAAAAGAAAAGAAAAAAAAATATTACTTTCTTTAGTTTTCAAAGTTTGACCTAGATTAAGGGAAAAAACAAAAGAGGGAAGTGATGTTTATAATCTTAAATAATTTTCAAAAACTAGAAACAAAAAACAAAATAGTTATCACATGTTTTCGAGAATATATTTTGATACAATTTTGTCTTTTTTTTTTTCTTTCTTTTTGTTCAAAATACTATTTTTTTAGAACAGCGGTTGACGGGCGTAGAATCCAACAAATAACAATATACTACTCAAAAACAATTTTACATTATTCTAGTAGGCTAGTAGCGAATAGGATCAAATATAGAGCAATATTTTGGTATTGGTTAGGATGCACCTATTTTTGTGTGGCAACAAGTTTTCAATTAAAATTTATCACGTAAAAAGTAATTTTGTATTTTCTTTTAAAAATTGGATTGTTAAGTTTTTTTTTTTTTTTTTTTTTGTAATAAATGGAGTAGCATAGAGATAGGTGCATCTAATCACGGTCATAGTCAAATATAATAATCCACACGAGATTTGTTTGACTTATTCTTTTTAACAAAAACTAAAAAAATATTAAATTGAGGAATTTTGGAGTTAATAAATTAAAAAAAAAAAAGGAAAAAGAGATAAATAAATGTGATGAATATGCAGCTAAACAACCATAGAGAAGTTTTTAGAATTTAAATATCAAACTCTTCCATTCATTTAGACTACGTTACAAACTTTCCATAACAAAACAAAAAATCAGTTAAAATATCATTTTGATCCTTATACTTTGATATTTGTCAATTTTATTTCATATACTTTCGATTGTCTAATTTTAGATAGTGTAACTTCAATAAGTCATAAATTTAATCCACCAAAGAAAATACGATATGTGAATATATTTTTTAAATATATAGAAAAATTTAAAAATACTAATCAACAACAACTTTTTCTAAGTCTTTTATTTATCGAAAGAGCATAGATTAAAATTGAACCAACTTTAATCTAAAAAATCTAGCGGTAATCAGTTATACTACTTTATCACTATGCGTTTTATTTAAAATCACTTTCAAATTCACCTTTTTTAAGATTAATTTAATACGACGATAACGTTTTCGATGAATAAAAATGCAGGCTGGAGGAAGTGAACATGCTAAAGCACTTGGTCCTAAAGGGTCAGATGCTCACAAGGCAGCTGTGATAGGTGACACAGTTGGGGATCCTCTCAAAGACACTTCTGGTCCATCACTCAATATTCTCATCAAACTTATGGCTGTTGAGTCTTTGGTTTTTGCCCCTTTTTTTGCTGCTCATGGTGGCCTCATCTTCAAGCATATATAACAACAACAATAATTGCCAAAGTTGTTGCATTGATAGCTTAATTATAGTGTAAATTTCTATATAAATTGGTATTTTTTTAATGGTTTTGTTTGAGATGACGTTTAGAAAATCGAGTGTGGTTATAGTATTGATCGATACGTTTTTTTTTTCTTTGCCCTTCTTGAGGTAAGATGGAAGAGGAAATCAAAAGTATATTTATTCGATTATGTGTTGTGTTGCAAGTTGCTTCTTACCTATTTAAGTTTACAACTTACAAGTTTTTATGTTTAGTTTGGTGTCTAACAAAACTTTACATATGAATTTGATCATTTTCTTTTTCACATGGATAACAAAGAATCTCTCAACCAAATTGTTTACATTTTCAAATATAAAAAATTGAAAAATGGATTCTTGTAATGGAAATAATGATTGATTTTAAGATACTTTTCCTTTCAACAAAAAGAAAATGTCTATTTCCCAAATTTTGGAGAGAATAAGTTTAAACTTGCGAATTTACTATTGTGGTAAATCCAAAATATATATTTAGAGGTGTGCTTTTAACATATGAAAAATTGTAGATATAGAAATATTCTTAAATTTAATTTTTTGTTAATTTCATATTTCAATTTTGTTCTTTTAACAAATCCACTTTTTTGGTATAATAATCAACTAATATATCACATTTGAAGTATAGCAGTTTTGTATTTTTTCTATTGATTTGTATACTTTTTGAATTTTTTGTT
This sequence comes from Benincasa hispida, assembly GCF_027475165.1. Classification (NCBI taxonomy): domain Eukaryota; kingdom Viridiplantae; phylum Streptophyta; class Magnoliopsida; order Cucurbitales; family Cucurbitaceae; genus Benincasa; species Benincasa hispida. Next base: position 47,093,191 of record NC_143483.1, on the reverse strand, counting down.
TGCAGCAATATAAATTATTACTCACTTTAATTTTTATATTTACTACATTTTTTATCCCTTTTATCCGTTTTGTAGTTTTTTCCTTTTTAAATAATATTGTTTATTTCATTTTTAAGTATAAATGCACAATAGGTTGAGAAGATTCAACTTAGAGCTCACTAACACTCAATTTAATATACTCATTTTGACAACTTGGACATGTTTGGAATAACTAGAGAAAATGTTTTTAAAAAAATCATTTTTGTGAATTTTTTTAAACATTTAATTAACTAGTCATTTTCAACCGTGTATCAATACTATATCAAGTGAATCAATTGTCTATCAATAGTTCAAGTGTGTATTAGCAATGTATCAAGTATATCAAGCGTATACTAGTAGTGTATCAAGTGTATATCAAAAGTGTATCACGTGGGTTGAGCTTGCTTTTTGCTATTTTTGCAAAAGTAATAAGTATGCACAATTGACCTAATTTTTTAAACTTATTTTGTCAAACCTGCAATAACTAAGTACAATGGTTCAATTCTTAGTCAAACTCTAAAAATAAATACAAGTTTTTAAAAGCTATTTTTTTGTTTCAATTTTTGGCTTGGTTTTTTCAATCATTGCTAAAAAGTAGATAACAAATAAGAAATTTGAAGATGGAAATAGTATCTATAGACTTAACTTTCAAAAATAAAATGTGTTTGATATTATATATTTATAAATCATAAAACTAGTTGTAGTTAACCACTAATATTTAGTTGATAATAAACTATGAATTTATGTTAAAAAACTTATATAATTATTATTTTGTAATATTATATAATTTATAATACATATTGTATTCTTTTAAAAATGAATTGAGTATATAACATGTCATATTATATTTATAAATATTTTTATATTTATTTAATATAATTTTGCATTTTAAAATGGAAAATTCAAAATCTAGATACAACGAAAACATAAAAATATTGTTTTCATAATTTGCATTGTTTTGATCCTTGAACCCGAAAACAATTTTTAGAAACAGACTTCAGGTTGTCTGTAAAATATATTTTTGGTTAACTCAATGAATTTGAAAACATAAAACAGAATTCAAATTCTATATCAAACATTTTCTTTATAAATTGTGAAAATATATTCCCAAAGCTTCCATTTGCATTTGAACTAAGGTTTCACAAATGTGTGTACTTCCCTTATGCATTCAACCATCTTTTCTTGGATAAAAGTTATTATTAGCATCCAACCAATTTTGATAACAATTAATTTTAAATAATGAAATTTAATATTTATTGAAAATACATAAATTAAATATACGATTTGTTTAAAATATAATGACTAAAATTAGACAACGGAAAATATAAAAGCTAAAATAAAATAGAACTTGAACTATAAGAATCAGAATGACAATTTAACCTATAAAAATATTATTATTTACTGTTAATAGGTTAACTTATTAAACTCAAGTAGTTCAACATAGTGTGATATAATGTTTTTTAAAAAAATAAAAATAAAAAGAAGAAAAGAAAAAAAAAACTCTCACTCAAAATTATACTTTTGACAAAAATAAATAAATAAATAAATATTTCTAAAAAGTTAATCTTTGATTGACTTCCAATTTAAGCATCCAAAAGATCCAAAGGAATGTGGTATGAATGAGTGGCAACCTTACTTATATAATAATTTTCAAACAACATTTGGGCATATTTTATGGTACTTTGTAGGGTTGGTAATGGGACTGAAGCGAGTTCTCCATCCTCAATGGAGAATTTACACGAGGACAAGGGCAGGGAATAGGTCCTTGTGGGGACTCGTTTCCCCGTTTCCCCTTTTATTCCATGGAATTTTTTTTTTAAAAAAAAATCCTAAAATTCTCACCTTGGACACTTTAATTAAATTTAGGTTGAGCTAAATGAAAATAGGCTAAATATAAAAAGTTAAAATGCATAATATATATAAAATACATTATACTCATTAGATAAATCAAATTTTTCGTTCTTGAATGAGCGACTAGAAAGCTCCAAGGGCGCCATATTCTAGGAGCCCAAACTAAAATCTAATCAAGGTCGGATCTAGGTTGGGAATGGGTCGAGGATACCTCCTCATCCCAGCCCCGTTCCCAATTTAATCTTACCTACATCAAATAGAGGATTTTCCGTCCCGAAAGAGGCAGACCCCACAGGGACCCGACCCACGAAGAATTTTGCCACCTCTAATGCTACGTGCCTCTTGCCTCAACATTTCATGATCTCACCGTTAAACCATTTTCAAATCCCTAATCATATATTTCCCCATTGGATTACATATTTTATAAAGCACTTGCTATATGCATTCAATTTCCTTTTTTAAAAGGCCATTCTTATATTTAATTATGTATATATAATAGCAATTTGCATTATAAATATGTCCTCATGATTTCTTTCTTTCTACCTAATTATTTTTGATAAATTGTAACAACCACCGCTAAAAGTATGATAGTAATTGTAATTATAAACTCAAATTTTTAATTACAAAAATCAAGATTTGAAATTTATACTTAAAATTGGACCTTTAAATTTATATAATTATAGAAATTATGACAAATTGGCTTCAATTTTTTATCATCTGGGATTGAATTTCTATAAATGTTGTAAGTTCGATGGTCCAATTTTAATCCTGTAGAAGTTTGAGAGTCTGATATTTACCACCGTGCAAATTTTAGGTTAGTTGAGTAGTTTTGCTTTATTTTCTTAATTGACATAATTATTTTGAAACCACTTATTTTCTCTACATGTAATATTTAACTGCATTTGTGGGTTATTTTGATTTCATTTTTTTTTTAATAACAAACTCAAATCTGATATCTCAGTTTATGAATTAGTTTTAGATTTGCAATCTTTTCCAAATTTTAAGTTTGAAAAACTTTCTTTAATTAGTTTTTTTTAAATCTACCTATCGTGCCAAACCAATAGTTGTTAATACGTTTGAAAATTTAATCGAATTAAAAATTGAAATATATAAATATATATACCTTCCCATTTGAATTCACAACTATTTCTTCTTGGTTTAGTTTTTCATTTCTCAAAAATATTTTTTAAATTTTAGTCAAAATTTTAAAAGAATACACACAAATTTTTTTTAAAAAAAAAAATCTTCCCAAAAAAAATTAAAGAAATATTTTAACAAATAAATATATGGGGTTGTTTGGTTGGAGTGTTTTCTGCACATCCAAATCCATAATTGTTTCAAAATTTTGGATCCTTTATCTTGTTTCAAAGTTTTCAATTGGAAATAAGCTATTCATCCTTATTTCCATACACAAGGGTTTTCTATTTGCTGTGGATTTTCTTTCTTCCCCTCTCCATATGTTATTTCATTTTATATACAATTTCATTTGGAATATAATTAATGAATTAATGCTAATTAAAAAAATAATATGAAAATGTATTTCAATAAGTCAACAATAATCTATTAAAATATTTACTTAACTTATTTTTACAATAAAAATTTATTAAATGAATACAATTACCTTTTTTAGATCAATAATCAATTATTTAGCTAACAATCTGGATGTAGTTAGTACATAAGTTCATTTATTAAAAAAATAATTTATTAATTATTTTAACATTTTAAAATAATACACACAAAAATCTTTTAAAAAATCTTTCTAGAAAATAATATTAGAAAATTGAAGATATGTTTTAATAAATAAATATAAGCGGTCCTTTGGTTTGAGTGTTTTCTGCATAGAAATGACACAGGTATCCAAATCTATGATTGTTTCAAAAGTTTTAACCTCTTATTCTAGAAATGACCATTTCAAAGTTTTGAACCCTTCGTCAGTATATACGCTATTCTCACACATCCTTATTTTCCATAGGGTTTTCTATTATCTGTGGGTTTTTTCTTTTCCCCTCTCCATCTATTATTTCATTTTATATATAATTTTATTTGAAATATAATTAATTAATTGATATCAATTTAACAAAATTAATATAAATATTTGTTTCAATAAATCAACAATAATCTATTAAAATATTTACTTAACTTACTTTTACAATCAATTTTTTTTAAAGGAATGCAATTACTTTTTTTACATCAATAATTAATTAATTAACTAACTAACAATATCTTAAATATATTTAGTAAACTAAATTAGTTAAATTTAGTTGGTACATAAATTCATTTTTAATAATAATTTATTATTTTATTTTTTAATAATTAATAAATTTTTTTTAAAGACTAATTTTAATTTAATCCCTTTTATGAACATATTTAAAAATGTTTATACTTCCTAGCAAAAAGTTTCAAAAATATAAAGCGTAAATATTTTTAGATTTTTCTATTTATAAAAAATTCCCTATTGATTATTTATAATCAGTTAATTATTTATTGTAATTAGTTTGTATTACTTCATTTATTATTAACATATCATATTTGTAAAACTTTTTTTAAAGTATTCTCTATTAATATATCATATTTTTATTTCATGTTTCACTTTTTATATAATATATTGTTTATTAAAATATATTTTCTTATATTATTTAATTAAATTCAAGATTATTAAATTTAATTAATTATAAAAGTTATTAAGTATTAGATTATAATTAATATAGTGTTCCTTAAATATATTAATTGGTTAATTTTAATTATAAATTACTCAATTTTTAAATATTTATAATCACAATTACTATTAATTCTTAATTAATTAAATTTATCAATATATTGAATGATATTTATTATTTAGTAATTAATCTATTAAAAATATATAAGATTTTTATGCTTAATTTCATAAATTAAATACAAACATAATTTTTGTTCATAAAATTATGATATCATTTATCATACACAACCAAACACACGGTCATATTTGATTCCAAACATCCTATTCCTTAGGTATTCTATTCCCAAATATCATTTATTTACAGATATCTATAAAGCCTTAAACCAAATGGTCTCTGAGTGAAAATATTTGTTGTCTTTGGGTTATTTTTATTTGGTCCATATGTTTGAAATATTACAACTTTACTTTGAAATTTGAGTTTAGCTTTTATTTGGTCAATCAATTTCAAATGGTTGTATTTATATCTAGTTTTCACTTGATCCATATACTTTGAGAGTTAACATTTTTACTCTTGAATTTTTACTAAATCCTACTTTGAGTTCTTTATGTTAATTTTTCATTCATTAATTTAAAATAATTTAAATTAATTTTTTTAAAATTTTTATCATTATTAAGATTAATTTTTAAAAATCACACCATAATGATTTAAATTCATTAATTAAGAGCTAACAACATGGATTAAAAGCTAGCATTGGATCAAATAGAAACTTAAACTTAAAATATAATAGTAAATATATAGGTCCCGCTTGGTTCACGATTCATTTTCGTTTTTATGTTTTGAAAAATAAAAAATACAAAAAAAATAATTAAAATATGTTTGCCATTCATTTTCGTTTTTATGTTTTGAAAAATAAAAAATACAAAAAAAATAATTAAAATATGTTTGATATACTTATTTTAAAAAAACGATTTTGAGAACAACCCTTAAAATAATCCATTTTAAAAAACAATAAAAATTTATTTCCTTGTTTCAGAAACAAAAAATATGAGGAAAACAATTAAAATGTGTTTGATATACTTATTTTCAAAAATGGTTTTTGAGAACAACCCTTAAAATAGTCAATTTTCAAAAATAATAAATTGTCGTTTTTTTTTGTTTTCAACATTTGTTTTTAGAAATTATGAACACATAATACACGTCTTGAAAAGCAATTTATGTCAAACTACAAAAATTACAAATTGAATATTACGTCCTCAAAATCGAAAAGTCTGCTCCTAATTCTAAAATTTGTATATCTTATCAATTTTTAATGAAAAGCTTTTATTATTATTGTAAAACATCTTACGAAAGATGAATATACCACTAATTTTAACATCTTATCAATATTGACCCTACAAATTTGTAGGATATTCCTTTTTTAGTAAACGGTTTATTTTTTACTTTATCTTAATGGAAATTATTTATATTATTTTCTCATAAAAAATTTCTTTATTCTCTTTGTACATTTTATCATTTTTCTGCATTATGTAATCATTCTCTGCTATTTTCTTTCCCTTATTATCAATAAAAATTCACTGCAATAACAAAAGGCTATACTAAATTAGCTTTTTATAATCTAAAATAACGAATTTTACTAAATATAAATTAATCTTCTCTTACATTTTCAAATTCAGACCCAAACACAAATTTTAAATTTTGAATTCAAATTTCAAAATTTTAAATTGAAATAATCGTGTTTTCGGATATTGTTTAATAGAATAATTCATTTTTGTTTTGATCCCGAATCAAAACATGACTAGAAGATTTGGATGTTGAGAGAACAAACAGAAAAAAAAAACTTGGAACTACAACGGTATTTGCCCTCAATATAATTTTAAAATTAGAAAAAAGAAAAATTCGGCATCATAATTTATACGTTTATCTCTTTCTTAAAATTAATTAAACAACCTACTCATACATTAAATTATTCAAGCGGCATTCATTTTGTCCTCTGGATAATTCCATCGAAGAAAAATTACAAATTTCAAATGTGGGAAATCCCGAGCAGAAATCCAGTGCAACACCACTACACATTTCTTTTTAAAAATACCCACTAAAATATCTCCACGTGTCAATCTTCAACCCTTTACCAAGTCATATAGATCAGTCCAATGAAATCAATTCCAACTCTACACACGTGTAACGTCCAATAAAAACCCCTAACAATTCGTGTAGTCACCAATAAAAAAACGCCACGTATCACAAGCGTCTAGTTGGTATCTTTCTATTGGCTAATATGTCCACGTCAGAATATATTTTCTTTTTAATTAATTTTCAAGATCCATTGTGAAATTTATGACGTCGACTCCCTATATAGTCCCCAGTGCTTCTCATTTCGTTCCCCCAACTTCGCCAGTTCGTTTCTCCTTTCCTAACTCTCTCTCTCTCGCAGAGAAGCTTTGTAAAGCTTGAAGCCATGGCGTTTAGGGTTCGAAATCCTAATTTACTTTCCTTGATCCTTCTATCTCTCGTTGCTATCGCTTCGGCTAAGGTGTTTTTCGAGGAGCGTTTTGATGGTATGATATCGTTCTCTTACTCCGCTTTGTTTTGTATAATTTCCAGATCCATTGTTTTTGGTTCATTAATTTGCGTGCATTTTCATACGTTAATGAATATAGAATGTGTGTTTAGACTGTTCAAGTTGAATTTGTTTTATTGCGTTGGATCGGTTGCTTTGTTCGATCTGTTACTGATCTAAATGTGTTTGTGTGAAAAATTGATGTTCAGGTTACAATGTAGACTGTTCAGCATAGATCCGTTTCGTTTATTTGTGTTTCATCGTTTTAGAATCACGAAATGCTTTGATTTTTTTTTTAATCTGATGTATGTTGATAATTTTGGTGCTCTTTGATTAAGGCTTTTGATATACTGAATTGTGATGCATTGTAATGATTTACCTTTCGAAATGATCTTAAGCGAAATTTTGGTGCTGGATGTTGTTAGGATATTGTTGTTTCCTTGGGTCGACTAGACGCCAACTGTTGTTATGGTATTTAATCGATGAAATTTGTTTTGATCGTCACTCTCTGATACATTTCCAGAGGTTTTAGAATATGAAACTTGTGTTGAACTTGTTGTCTCAAATGTCTTCCGTTGTATCTATATCGATTTATCAGCAGTTGCTATTTGGTTTGGTTTGATTTCGAATTCTGACTGTGTTGGTAATATTGAAGATGGATGGGAGAAGAGGTGGGTTAAATCCGACTGGAAAAGAGACGAAAGTTTAGCGGGAGAATGGAACTACACCTCTGGAAAATGGCACGGAGATGCTAATGACAAAGGTAAAGCTCTTATTGAGTCAATTGTTTAACATTAGTTTTAATTTTCCTTATTATTGAGACTTCCCGTATGTACTAGTGGGGTGCATACCTATGTTTGAATGGTTTCGAATATTTAATTGCTCTTTTCTTTGGATGTCATAGGTATCCAAACTAGCGAAGATTACAGATTCTATGCTATTTCAGCCGAGTTCCCTGAATTCAGCAACAAAGATAACATTCTTGTTTTCCAATTTTCCGTCAAGCACGAACAGAAGCTTGATTGTGGAGGTGGATACATGAAGTTACTTAGTGGTGAGGTTGATCAGAAGAAATTCGGTGGTGAAACTCCTTACAGGTTAATACTGAACTCAGAGAAGTGTCGATTTTAATTCATTTATTTTTTATTATGTATTATAAATAATGTACAACTTTCTTTATGATTATGTGTTATTTATTCCCTGCAGCATCATGTTTGGCCCAGATATCTGTGGCTACAGTACCAAGAAAGTGCATGCTATTCTCAACTATAACAACACTAATCACTTGATCAAGAAGGAAGTTCCCTGTGAGACTGACCAACTCACTCATGTTTACACCTTTGTCATTCGTCCTGATGCAACTTACAGCATCCTCATCGACAATGTAGAGAAGCAAACAGGTAGTTTGTACAGTGATTGGAGCCTCCTCCCTCCAAAGAAGATCAAGGATCCCGAAGCCAAGAAGGTAAGGACTCAATGAGCACAGTAATGAGGAAGCCATTTTACAATGACGTTTGACGTTGTGGATTTTTATTGATGTCTTTATGTATGATTACTTGCAGCCTGAGGATTGGGATGACAAAGAGTACATTCCTGATCCAGAAGATAAGAAGCCAGAGGTAATGATGCCCTAGTTATCTAGATCCTGCCTGGTAGCGAAATTTGTAACATATATCTTGAGTATATGTATTCTGAAATTCACTTGTTTTGTGTAACAGGGGTATGATGACATCCCTAAAGAGATAACGGATCCTGATGCCACTAAGGTAGCTATTGAAAATTTCCCTTTTAGCCATCTCTTTAAGGATAATCTCTGTTATTAATGAGCCAAGCTACCTGTTTCAGCCCCAAGACTGGGATGATGAGGAAGATGGTGAATGGGTGGCCCCAACCATTCCCAATCCTGAATACAAAGGCCCATGGGAGCCTAAGGTTGGTTTATGTTGTTTTTGCTTGATGCTAGCTTTCTATTTTCTGTTGGAAGATTTTAAATATTATCCTTGTTCTTTTCAGAAAATTAAGAACCCTAACTACAAGGGGAAATGGAAGGCACCATTGATTGACAACCCAGGTTGGTTTCAATTGATATTATTAAATCTCAGCTGTATTTTGACAATCATTATTCTGTTTAATAACTTTGTTGCTGATTATCTTGATCTCTTTGCAGACTTTAAGGATGACCCCGAGCTCTATGTTTACCCCAACTTGAAATATGTTGGTATTGAGTTGTGGCAGGTACAACTTCCCTCATTTTTCTTCACAAACATTTCTGTTTATATATCTTGTTTATGCCTTCATAATACATTAATGGTCCAAATGATTGGAAATCAGGTGAAATCTGGCACCTTGTTCGACAATGTCTTGATTACTGACGATCCAGAATACGCCAAGAAGGTTGCCGAAGAAACATGGGGCAAGCACAAGGAGGTACATTTTAAACTTTCTTGCAGTTGCCTTTCTTTCCCCGTATTTTATCTACTTGATTTTGATTGAATTTCATGTATCTTTTAAGGTGGAGAAAGCTGCATTTGAGGTGGCAGAGAAGAAAAGAGAAGAGGAGGTAACTTTTTTGTTTCTAACTATTTAACTTAAAACATTCTGTCCTGAATTGGAATTCTTTAATATAAATCCTTTTCGAGAAGTTCTTTTGGAATGTCCATTTAACTGTTGATTTTGTTTCATTCACTAGGAAGCCAAGAATGATCCAGCTGAATCAGATGTAAGTAATCATAAAGAGAATCTTCCCGTCTTGAAAACTACAACTTTGAAGATGATTTCCTCTGTGATATAATTTTGATGATGTATGCTTTCTTTCTACTAGGTCGAGGATGAAGACGAAGACAAATCAGAGGATGCAGATGACTCTGACGTAGAGGCAGATTTGGACAAAAAGGACGATGATGGTGAGGACAAGGATGACGACAAACATGTAGGGTTTTTTCCCCTTCTTTATTTCCTATTGAATAATTTACAATCCGAATTTATGCGTTCTGACCTTACAATTGATGATTTTATTGCGTTCAGGATGAACTGTAAGGGAGAAGAGGTGGAGTTCGCTTGAAGAAATTTTCCCTTTGTCCCCCTTTGTTTTTTGTTTTTGTTTTTCTAGGTGTAGAATTATCCCTTGCAGAAAAGAAACAGTCTTCTTGATTTGCTTTCATGCATGAAATGAATGACTGATTTGCTTATAATTTCAGTTTTTGTTTCAGCCGCCATTAGGAAAAGAGATAAGAAAAAAATAGGACAATTTTATGAATCGATGTGGGGTTCTGTGCTGGATTTTAAATTGAGTTCTCTTGCAAAAATATTATATTCTCTTGTTTGGATCCCTAATTTTTAACTTCTCTCATTATCTCTTTGGACTTTGATTATTATATGATTTGTAGTTTAAAGCACTTTTTGGCCATCTAAAAGCATTTTCTTGAGCACCTAACAAAACAACCTTTGCCACGACTTTAAACAGCGGAATTTAATAGATGATTTGAAGGACAAACTTTTACTATTTGTGGTTTGTGGAGCTCAGAAATCTATATGCAGTATCAGTATTGATCCATAAATAGTGGACCTTGAAATTAATGGTGAGTTTGAAAGGAATATAACCTGCTACAGAATAAAGAGGGAAAAACATTATATCATTTTTAAAGTACTTGCCAATTAAGGTATTTGTGATAAGATCTTATGCTTGTTGGGAATATTCAAGGACGTTGATATTTTTCTTTGATATTGTTTCGATTAGAGTATTGTCATAATAGTGCTAAATAGTAACAACAGTTTAAAATAGTGAAACGAGTCTAACGGTGGTTATTACAGTTGCCTGATGTCTACTTTGGCTTGGCTATCCAAAGAGAGAAGATTATAGGCTTTCTAATGTTCATGTGGGAGTTTATATGGTTGCCATTGTTGGCCTCACTTAATGGAGTAGGGGCCAGGGAAATCTACTTTCTTGAATCTCCTTTTAGGTGATTTGGTACCGACTAAAGGTGAACTTCGTCGGAGTTGGAAATTGTAGACTGGGAGGGTACTCATAGAACTTTGTTGACCACAAAAATATAAGGAACCAGAACAAAACTGTTTTTGTGGACAAGTGGAGAGAAGAAACAGTTTTATCAAAATAGATTTACGTGGTTTCCTATGTTACCTTATCCTACATTCACAAGTAGAGAGAATAAACAGTTTTATCAACTTGGTCCATCTTTATCCTAATCTAGATGATCTGAGTAAAAAGGAGGTTGTTCGTGGAATTCGGACTGCTAAGTCACAATCATCTTACTCTCATTGCCAAGTTATTTAGTGGGTAAAATGCTAAAGTTGTATCTACCTCAATTTCCATGTTAAACCTTACGTTTTATTGTTAGATGAATCCACAAATTACTTGGATATATAAGTAGAACATCTATCGAATAGAGTGAGATTGCAGCTAAAATAATTTGAGAATAATAATAATGGAAAACCCCTAAACAAAATAAGGTAAAAATCATGGATAAGGATCGAAGAATTCCACTATATAAAATGAGTTACAAACTTTCTTTTATAACAAATAATAAGCTCTCTTATAAGAAGACTCTATTTTATCTCATAACTTATTTGATCTGGAATTTTAAGATAATTTGACAACCATGGGTCTCCGCAGAAACTAGCTATCAAGCAAATTCAGAATAATGTGAAAAATCTAGTAGTCACAAATTAGTCAAAATTGGTCTTAGACAAAATATAAGATTCAACGACTTTGAATAACTCCTTAAAAAACTTTTGAACAATAAAAAAATCTAATCATTTTGAGGAGTAGGAGAAAGGATGAAATTTGGATAGTTGAAAATGGAACTGTGGTGTTCATCCCAGCAACATTTGAGGAGTATAATGATGGATTTTGTTAAGGAAAGTTGAGGTTGATGATTAGTTCTTCAACAAATCTATCTTGATAAAGGCCTTGGATTTTCAGCTTCTTTATCCAAAAATAATTTTTGAAATCTCTTATAGAAAATCACTTTATGATATTCAAAATTGAAACTCTAAATTTAGAAACTTTAGAAACCAAAATAGAATTAGACTTAAAATTCAGGGATTAATAATTTTTTAGTTCAATTATGTTCCATAACTCTATATTAGTAACACAAAATCTAATAACATTTGTAATTAATATTATTGTTCTTTCATTTCAACCAACTATACTCGCTTTGACTTATCTATCTTTTATTTAATAGTAATAAATTAATTTTAAACATTCATCATAATTCAAACAACTAATTTTTTTTTCTTTTTTATCGAAAGTTCATATTATATATATGAGTTGAATTATACTCATATCAATATTAATTTTTATTGTCATTTACTAGTCGACTGAAATGATTATGTAAATCAATAATTTTAATTTCTCTGATAATTTATAGTTACACAAACTTCACATATATTATAAATTAAAAAGAAAAAAGTTTATACAAAATGAGAGGGGAAGAAAATAAAAGAGAGAAATGGAAAGAAATTTATTAATTTGAAGAAGGTGGTGTTGAGTTTTTGGGCTTCTTTACAATCAAAACAGGGCACTTCACACTCTTTGCACAATGGTTGCTCACACTCCCAATAAATGCCCTGCAAAATTTTGAAGTTCAAAACATATTTTAGTGCTTAACCTTAATATTTTCCATTGCATCCCTATTACAAACTTTAAAATTTAGTCTCAAATATTAAGAAAAAAAAAAAAAATCAAATTTAGTTCTAATAGATAAGTTAGATGCATTAATTTTGTACTCTCTTATTTTAAAATGAGAGGTTCGGACTGTTACACCTTGATCGACAAAAAATTTAAAAATTATTGACACTTTTAAGAATAAGATCGGTTCTATCCAGATTTATAAATCGAGGAACAAAACTTATAATTTAATTCTTTAAAGATATCTCATAGACCAATGTGTGACACATAATCTTTGGGTAGACTTTTGTTAACATTATGCAAAATTTGAAAATATTTTCTTTTAGCTCGGTTTGAAAATAATTTATCATCTCTATGAATTTCACCTTTCTTAAATAAATGTTTGACTTCTTTGTAAAATTTCAAAAACAAAACAAGTTTTTAAAAACAACAGTCCCATTTGATAATAATTTATTTTTAATTTTCTGTTTTTAAAATTTATATTTGTTTTCTTCCCATAATCAAACACCCTTGATTAAAAAAAAAAACCCTTAAATTTTTAGTTAAGTACTCAAAAGAAAAATTATTTTTTTTAGTTCCTAAAATTTAAATGATTTTTTAAAAGTAGTATTTATAAATTTAATTTTTTAAATCTAAATAACCACCAAAATAGGTTGAAAATAACTTGCAATCAATCTGTGACCTTTATCCCAGTACAAGCTCAAGCTGGCTTACAAAGAAGATAAGATATTCTAGTTATTTTAGATTGAAAAGTTATAAGTATACTAAAAGTCTTCAACACACAATGATCTAGTTTTGATTTTATCAACTAACAACCAGATAATTGTAAACACAATTATTTTATTTTTTTTTTTTAAAAAAAAAAGACATAAACACTATTTATATTACTAAGACTCGGTTTAGTAACCATCTCATTTCATATTTTTGGTTTTTAAAAATTCATTCTAGAAATGCAAAAGTCCAATGATCGAATTCTTAGCCAAATTCTAAAAACAAAAAATTTTAAAAACTACTTTTTTTAAAAAAATATTTTTACCGATAAAAAAATGTCAAATTATTTAAAAAAGAAGATTTCTATCGGCCTCAATCACAAAAGATTAAAATTTTACTATTTTGTATAAATAGTTTTTCTTATTTTTCTATTATTGAAAATTCTCTCAATTTTTTAAATTATTGATAAAAAATAGATTAAAAAAATAAATTTAATTTAAAAAAAACACAAAAAAGAAAATAGTTACCCAATATATCTAAATTCCAAGGTTTCTTTGTAAAATTCAAACTTTTGAGATGAAGAAGAAAAAAAAAAAAGGAAAAAAAGAATGGTGTTAATAGTCACCTTTTGATTGGACCATAGCCATGGCTACCCATAACCAACACGTCAGCACCCAATTTCTCCACCATTTGACATATCACATCCCTTGCATCTCCACTTTCCACTCGACTCTCCACTTTCACCTGTTTGTCACAATCTCATTTTTCTCATTTACACTTTTTTTATAAAGTTTAAAAAACAGACACAAATATGAATTTATTCCAATTTAACCTTTAAACTTAAATAAATAAGTGAATCAATCGTTAATTTCATTAAATTGCCATTTATAGAAATCTATCCACCGTTTCACATATAATCCTAATAAAACTTCTAAATCAATATATCAGCATTGTATTTTTCAACTAAATTAAAAAAATTATATAAATTGATATACCTTTCAATGTTCAAAATTTAAATAAATTTAAATCGATAAAATTATCAATTTAGAATATAAATGGATATTTGTCCAAAAAAAAAAAAAAACTCATAAAATATCTTAAAAAATAAATCTCAAGAAAAAGAATATCAATTGAACAATATCTTTCATTTCGATGTATTTCTAATTTTTTTTTTTTTTTGTCGAATTTTGAGCACAACAATATTTTCACTTAAAATTTTAAACTATAGACATATTAAATAGTTTTGGTATAAAAATAATATTAAAAATAAGACATTGAACATGAACAAATTAGGGAAAAAGAAGAAGGGACTCACATTGTTTAGATCCTTACATAGCCTCTTGGCCTTCTCCACCACGGCCTCTGCCACGTCATAACTATACCTATCCAACGTGGCCATTATATCCGCAGAAAACAAATACCCTACAAAAAGAAAATGTAAAATTACCAAAACAACCTGAACCGATAAAAAGAAAAAAGAAAAAAAAAAAAGAAAAAGAAAAAGAAAAAACTTATCAACCTGATCGTTCTTCTGTTGGATGCAAAGTTTGAAATCCATCATCTAATAATTTATTTCATACAAATTTGAATGGTTAAAAAATTATTTTTAACCATAAAAGTATGCAACAATTTATTCTAACTAAATAAGTAACCATTTAGTCCGCTTTAATTATTTGATACAAGTATTGTTGAGGTATATATAAAATCAAGTTAAAGTTTCGAAAACTAAAAAAAAAAAAAAAAAAAATTTAATTTTGATTTTAGAATTTGAGTAAAAAAATAAATTATTTTACCTAACAAAAATGCAAATCCTAAAAAATTAAGAAAAAACAAAAAAACAAAAAACAAAAGACAAAAGCTTGGCTTGATAAGTTGGTAAAGAAAAAGTGTGTGTTGATGGATCTAAATTGACGAACCTGTGCCATCCAAGGCGGTATAAATGGGACGAGGTGGTCGGGCGTAGAGGAGGATAAGGGTATCTTTGGAATTTTGAGAAATTACATTCTTCAAACACCAAGACAGCGCGTACAAGCTCTCCTCCCCTTCATCGACGGCCACAAGGATCTTCCTCTCACGTTCTGACACGTCACCCATCTGATGATCGGACAATTATCCAACGGCCAATATGGTATCTCCAAAAACGGTTGCAAATTCTCAGTTCTACAAGCGATGTAGGCAGTTTGCTTATCAGAGTCCAAACCACCGGCGATATTTATAGCAGAGAAAGAGGGAGACAAGTTAAAATTTCTTTTTTCTTTTTTTTTTTTTAAGTAAACATGAAAAACCATTGCCGGTTTTGGGTTTGGGGTTCCGGTTTTTTGGGTCTGGAAAAAGATAAATCTGTGGGCCATTTTTTTTGTATTTATTTGTTTTTAAAAAAGAAGAGATATTTACATATTATTAATTTATTATTTAAACGCTATAAGCTGGTTGAGGAATATTGAAATGGACCCCACTTTGATTTATTCTTTTGGATTAATTCAAATTTCGAACTTATCTATCTCTTTTATCTTTTAAAAATATATATATAATTAATGTCTGCCACGTGGTTGCCTACTTACTATCTCTCCTAAAAACATACATGTAAATATACCATGTTTTTTTTTTCCTATTATACGGAGTTTTTTTAAATGGAAAAAATATATATTTTTGGTGGTTTTAGATCTAGTTTTTATTTTGTTCTTAGATTTTATAATTTACATATTTAATTTTAAGTTTTGAGTTTTGTTTCGATTTAATTCATAAGTTTAAAAATATTATAATTTTATCAATAAGATTTGAATTTTGTTTCAATCTGGTCCTTAGATTTTAAGATTTTACTATTTTTTACTTCATTTTTCATTAATTTTTTTATGTTAATTTTTATTAATGAATGAAAATTAAGTATGAATTGAAAATTTAAATTTAATTTTAAAAGTGATAAAAAATTGTGAAACTTAATTAATTATATATTTTTAATAAATTTTTAATTAACAAAAGTAGCAATTATTAAGGAGGAAATCGTGGTTTTTGTATTATATAACTTTAAAAAAATTTAAAAATTGATTTATCTATCACAAGTTTGAAGTTAAACAACTCTACTTCATCAAAATTGAAAGGGATAACCTTAAAAACAAATAAGAAAAATATAAAAATGAACAAGAGAAAAATTCACAAAATGTTGATGGAAATGAGTAGAAGAATTATAATGCTAGAAAAGGAAGAGGTTGTATTATGGGGGGAAAAAAAAAAGGGAAAAGGAGAGGTTACAATTTTTTTTTGAAATTCTAAACCTTTTCATATCCAATAATTAAATGATAATTAATCTCATATCCAATAATTAAATGATAATAATTTCATTGGTTTTTTATGTCTTTGTTGTAAAAATTATAAAACTACTAAAATTTTAAATTTTTATATGGCTTATTTATGATATTTATGTGTAAGTGGCGAGAGAATTTAATTTAGGTGCGAATGGAGAAGTTTTGATACAAAGATTTTATTTATGAAATTTATGTGGGAATGGAATGATTTAGTTGTATGTTTTATTCATGTCTATAAATTACTTCTAAAATTTATGTATTTATCTTAATTTATAAGTTATGGTAAATTTAATGTAAAAAGTAGAACTCTAATATTTTTGCAAATAATAAATAGAAATTTTTTATATTCAAGTTTGATTAATATTAAGAGTTTATAATAAAATTTGGTTAGTTCAAGAGAGAGAATGGAGAGAAATGTGGGATTGGGAGAAAGGTGGAGAAACATACCATTAAGAAAGTTATATATATCTGTGTGTGTGTGTGTTTTTCCATCATCCTCACTTTTAAATAAATGAAAATGATCAGAAGATATCTAAGAACAGAGGACGACAAGAAGAAAAAAAAAACAATACATTCAACAACAACATACTGTTGGGGTTGATGCCCTAAATCTCGTGGGTCCTATAGTTTATAATTATAATGTACAAACAATTGATTTATTTAATAAAATTTGATGTATTTTATTTGACATGTAATAGCATTAACCCACAAAACCTATAAACTAACAGCAAGGTTATCTTCTGTAGCTTAAACATGTACGTAGAGACATACAGTTGGATCATGTTTAAGTGATAACCTAAATGGTCTGTAGTAGATGGATGAGGCTAGGTACCTTATCCTAGTTACACTACGAATACGACCTGTTTTGTAGATGTTGCAAAGTTCTACAAATGATCCGATCCTGATCATTCATGTAGAGACATGTGAGCGGGGGTGTTCTATACAAAAAGGGTTTATATAGGATCAAACCACGAAATGAATAGTCTCATTATATAATATCGTTAATAATAGAGAATTACATTTCACCAGGATGATCATAGGTGACATGACCTGAATCTTGAGTGAGTTGTGAACACCTACCTATGAAGGCAGTCCATTGATTTGCATGGGTGAGAGTGGCCAGATCGCCAACTCAATATGCCTACCATTTTGGGGATCCATCTGATTGGGGAGTTGGGAACACAACTACTCACTCTTTTCCTAATGTTGGGGTAAATAGATAAATTATTTCCTTAAGGACTGATTCCGGGGCTTAAACAATATGGTGCCACACCCTCTCTCTTGGCCTGAGAGGGGTTTGGTCATAGCTGGACTCTGACCTATTGTTTCAGTGGTATTTAAGGAGTTAGATGTAACTACAGGGGCAAAACGATAATTTTGGCCCAACTGTACTTACGAGCAATTTGTGAAGGGTCGTCGCATTGTTGACTAGTTATATCTAATGGAGACAGAGTGGATACCCCTATTCACATGTCTCTACATGAATGATCTGGGGATTACATCATTTGTATTACCTATACAAAATGGGCCGCATCCAATAGTATTACCAGAATGAGATACCTAATTTCATTCATATACTTATAGACCATTTAGGCTATATACTATTAACTTGATCTTGTTTATGTCTCCATATAAAGTTAAAGTATTCATACTATAACCATGAATATGTTTATTGGATTTCCATAATAGAATGCAAAATCAACAACTGTATTGAGTAAGATACTCAATAATATTTTATTGATAAATAGAATGTTTAACACAAAATTTACGAACTGCGGGTTTTATGACATTCCCAATAATCTCCCACTTGGACTAAAACTCCAATGAGAACAAATATATACAATAAAATGTTAAGAAACATAAAGGGGAAATACAATAAACTAGGGCATCTCTAATACCATAAATATTCTCCCACTTGCCTTAGATTACATTGCTCAGACTCCTAGTCTAACTAGGTGAAAAAAATCTTAAACAAGAATATCCATGAGCATATGCGGATCTTTCTGATTTCATTGTGATAGAATTACCACACATACCTTCTACCATACAAATATGCATTGTAACTCTAATTACTGGCATGCTTTAAAAAATAAAATATATAAAGACTGAGTAAATGTACCAATTGAAGACAATCTTCAATCAAACTTAGTCCAATGGAAGCGAACTCCTCCATGCTTCTTATCGCCCAGCAAACAGTTGCCTAACAACACCACGGTCGTCTACACATTCCGCAGTACACGAACCAACAACAATCAGGGCCGACACCACCACTAGAAGCCATCGGTATTCTCGGAGTGACAATCCAAAGGGTGGACTTTGATGGAATTGGTAGAGGGAGGAGGAAAAAACGATCGTGTTGAACAAACGAGCAAGTGCGAGATAGTAGAAGACTATCGTATAGTCGGGTGCTTGTCGTTTAGAAAAAGGTATACGATCGTGTAGGTATAGCTAATCGATCGTTTAGGTCTACTCAGCGCGCTAAGCGATTGTGTAGAAAAAGTAAGCGATCGTTTAGAAATCGTGGGCGATCGTTTAGTGCGCGGGTGTGCGATCGTTTAGGAAGATGGGTACTATCGTATAGGCTCTCAATGCTATGTGATCGTATAGAAACACATCGTGAGAGATTTTTCGGATCTTTTTGTGTGTATGTAAAAAATGAAAACAATTTTCATTTTATTCTTCAGTTACAAGAACTGAATTCAAACTTCCCACTTTCGCACGATTCCGAAGAAATTCTCGACCAATTATCTCATAACCGCCTAATTAATTAAATAATGAATATAATTATATTATATTCTTAACCTATGGTTTGATATCATATATCTACTATAGTATTTTCTCCTCTACTTGATATAAATCATATTTATATTCAATTTCCTCCAAAATAATGTATATCATACATTTAGTCTATCATATCATATATAATTAACCAGTTCAATTATATCATATATAATCAAACTCCCTCTTGTCAATTTGAACATTTCAAACTGACTCAAAAACTGATTCTCAACTTTATCTAAGCTACCAAGGGAACCTTATGAACCTATGGCTCGAAGCTCTAACGGTACGTGAATAGCTGACTAAACTCTTTAGCCACGAGATCCACCATCCGTTAACTACCAGACATTCCACTAAAGACCAATAATTGAACTCTTCTTACCATAGATATATTTTTGTGTCCATTGGATATAACCAATCATGAGTACGATGACCCTTCACAGATGCTCATAAGTACAGTTGGACCAATTTACCATTTTACCCTTGTATTTACATCTCACTCCTTAAATACCACTGATCCCTTTAATGAACAATACAACATAGTCCAACTATGTGTGAACACCTCTCGAGCTAAGAGAAGGTATGTGGCACCACATCGCTCAAGCCCTAGAATCAACCCTTAAGGGAGCTATCTATCTACTTGCCCCTACTTTGGGGAAGGAGTGAATTCCATCTTGTGTAACTGAGTTCACAGCTCCCAAATCAGACGAATCCCCAAAGTGGTAGGTTTCAGTCAGCGGTCTGGCCACTCGCACCCATGCAAATCAAAGAACCGCCCTCAATGGTAGGAGTTCCCAACTCACTTAGGATTGAGGTCATGTTACCTATAGTCATCCTAGTGAAGTGAAGTTTCTATCATGAACGATGTTATATAATGAGACGTTAACACTTCGGGGTCAGATTTCATACAAACTCTTTGTATAGGATGCCCCCACTTGCATGTCCCCTACACGAATGATCAGGATTAGATCATCTGTGACAAGTCACAACACTTGTGACCATTCCACAAAGCGAGTCACATTCGTAGCGTTACCAGGATAAGGTTTCTCTCCTATATCCATATACTACAAACCATATTGGTTATCACTTAAGACATGATCCACTTGTATGTCACCACATACATGCTTAAGTTACATACAGACAACCAGGGATTTAAGATTTATTGGTTTGTGGTAAAGCAAATAAAACATTCAACTGAGCAAAATCAAGAAGTTAAGTAAAATATCATATATTATACATCACAAGCATTGGTACAAACTATTTACAAACTATAGGACACGAGACTTTAGGGCATCAACCCTAACATAAGTGGCCTTCGAACACTTTAGTCAAGAGGACCTTCGTAAATGGATCAGAAAGGTTGTCTTCAGAGGCTATCTTCGTGACGATCACGTCTTCTTTGTGTACTATCTCTATGATGAGATGGTACTTTCTCTCAATATGTTTTTCACGTTTGTGACTCCTTGGTTCTTTCAAGTTGGCAACAACACCATTATTGTCACAATACAGTGTGATAGGCAGGTGCATATCTGGAACAACTTCCAAGTCAGCCAAGAATTTGCGTAGCCATACTGCTTCTTTAGCGGCTTCACATGCGGCTACATATTTTTCTTCCACTGTGGAGTCAGCGATACAACTTTGCTTAATGCTTCTCCATACTATAACTCCTCTATTGAAAGTGAAAATTGATCCTGAAGTAGATTTCCTTGAATCCACGTCAGTCTGGAAATCAGAATCAGTGTATCCGATAAGGATCAAATCCTTAGGTCTATACACAAGTATATAGTCCCTCGTTCTCCTTAGATACTTGAGGATGTTTTTGACAGCAGTCCAATGACTGTGTCCTGGATTGGATTGGAACCTACTGACGATTCCAACTTCAAAGCATATGTCAGGACGTGTACATAACATTGCGTACATCAAACTCTCAACTGCAAATACATATGAACTCTTGTCATTTCTTCAACATCTCGAGGTGTCCTAAGACACTTTTCCTTTGAAAAATGAATTCCATGTCTAAAAGGTAGCATACCTTTCTCAGAATTTTGCTTATTATATCTTGATAACATCTTGTCAATATAAGATGCCTGAGATAGTGTTACGGTTCTATTCTTTCAATTTTGAAAGATTTGTATTCCTAGAACGTATTGAGAATCACCCAAATATTTCATTTAGAACTGTGTTGCTAACCATCTCTTTACATCAGCAAGGAAGCTTGCCTCATTCCCAATGAGCAAGATATCATCAACATAAAGAACTAAGAATGCTACAGTCTTGTTGACTATCTTCTTGTATACACAAGGTTCATCAACATTCTGCTCAAAGCCATAAGATTTGATTGCAGTATCAAATCTTATATTCCAAGATCTTGAAGCTTGTTTTAACCCATAAATGGATCGTTTAAGCTTACAGACTTTATGTTTCTATCCTTGTTCGATGAACCCTTCTGGTTGAGACATAAAAAACTTTCATCAAGATGGTCATTCAAAAAAGCTGTCTTGACATCCATTTTCCATATTTCATAGTCATAATATGTGAAAATGGATAGAAGTATTCTAATTTATTTTATCATGGCAACAGGAAAAAAAAAGTTTCTTCATAATTAACCTCTTCTCTTTAGGTAAAACCTTTTACCACAAGTCTGGCTTCATAGGTTTACACCTTGCCAGTTTGGTCTTGTTTTCTTTTGTAGATCCATTTACAACCTATAGATTTAACCCCATGTGGTTGATCTACTAGCTTCCAAACAGAGTTGAAGTACATAGACTCCATTTCAACGTCCATGGCTTTTATCCATTGTTCCTTGTCAACATCTTCCATTGCCTTTTTAAAGGTTAAGGGATCCTCTAATCCATCATCATGTATGATGTTTTGAGTTTATGTTAAACCCATATAGCATTCAGGTTGTTGAATAATCCTCCCACTACGTCGAGGCATACTCAACTCTTGAGACAGACGTGACGGGACAACAACAGTTGTTGATGGACCAGCTTGATCAACAACTCTTGTTGATGTTTCTATAGCATCTTTGGTCATTTCTTGCAATATTAGTTTACTGCGAGATAGATGATTTTTTATATGATATTATTCAAAGAATGTAGCATTTGTCGATACAAACACTTTGTCTTCTTGGGGATCATAGAACGACCCTCCTTTTGTTTCTTTAGAGTATCCTACAAAGAGGCATAATTTCGAACGTATTTCCAGTTTCTTAGGATTTTGTACCAACACATGTGTTGGACAACCCCAAATACGGAAATGACGTAAACTAGTTTTGCGTCCTTTCCATAATTCATATGATGTTTTTGAAACACTTTTTGAAGGAACAATGTTTAGAATAAATACTGCAATCTGCACTGTATATCCCCAAAAGGATTGAGGTAACTGAACATAACTCATCATTGATCGGACCATGTCTAACAAGATTCGATTTCTCCTTTCTGCAACACCGTTTTGTTATGGTGTTCCAGGTGCTGTGAGCTGGGAGGATTGAATTCCATGATCTACTAGATAGTTCTGGAACTGTAAATCTATATACTCACCACCTCGATCAGATCGAAGTGTTTTAATTCTTTTACTTAACAACTTTTCTGTCTTGGTCTTAAATTCTTTGAAATTTTCAAGAGTTTTAGACTTGTGACTAATTAAGTAAATACAACCATATCTTGAGTAATCATCAATAAAACTGACAAAATATTGATAGCCTCCTCGTGTTTTACACTCATCGGACCACATAGGTCTGAATGTATAAGTTCAAGAGGCTCTTTGGCACGAAGACCTTTGTCAGAAAAATATCTTTTTGTCATTTTTCCCTCAAGACATGTTTCACATGGAGGTAAAGAGCTATCTTCTAACTGACTTAGGTGACCGGTTTTTACTATTCTCTCAATTCTGTTGAGATTAATATGACCAAGTCTGAGGTGCCAAAGATATGTGTTAGGAGAAATTTTCTATTTTTTATTTTGAGTCTCAGCCGTTTTAAACATCTCTACATTTAGAATGACCTTTGCTTCAGTTGGTTTTAATATGTACAAGTTATTTTTTAGTCTTGCAGAAAAAATATGAACACCTCTTGAAAAACAAAAACACTTCATTAGATTCAAAAGATATTATGTATATATTTTCTAGCAGACAGGAAATGGAGATTAAGTTTCTTTTCATCCTAGGTACATAATACACATTCCTAAGTAAGATGAAAGACTCTCCAAAAAATAGCTTGACATCTCCCACTGCATGAGCTAAAATGACTTCACCCGTTCCCACCTTGAAAGTCATTTCCTGCTCAGAAAGTTCTCTCCAAGAACTAGTTTCTTGTAGAAAAATGCAAACATGATTAGTGATGCCTGAATCTAACATCCAAGTTAGGTGAGTATTCTCCACTAGACATATTTCAACTACTAGTAAATCTGATTTACCTTGTTTCACCCTTTCCGCTTTCTTTTTCACCAAATATTTTGGGCAGTTATGCTTCTAGTGTCCATCATCTCGCAATGGAAACACTTTCCTTTGGGAGTCTTGTTTTTGTTTTTGTTTTTCTTAGCAGTGGTTTTCTTATTCCCTTTACCTTTCTTCATTTGTACAAATTTGTCTTTTGAAGAAGAGGGAGCAGACTTCTTGTTATCAGTGGGTCTTGTTCCAATCATCGACCTCTTAAAAAACTTCTTAGATTTGGAAATAATATTTACTTTTTTTTTTCTTAAGTTTCATCATAGACTGATATGTCTGTAACTCGTTCAACAATGTGGTCAAATTATAAGTAATTTTGTTCATAACAACATTGGTTCTGAAAGGCTGATAACTCTCTGGGAGAGATTCTAATATCATACTTACTTGACTTATCTCATCTATCACCACCCCATGAGCCTCAGCAACATTAAAATGGGCCATCATATCGAGAACATGTTCTCTAATGTTGGAACCATCTTTCATGCGAGTACTATAGACATACTTAATGGCTTCATGTCGAACAGAGGATGATGGTTACCTGAACATCTCCTGAAGTGACGCCATTATCTTATGGGCGGTGGATATTACCTCATGTTTCTTATTAAGTACATCTGATATACTTGTTAAGATGTAGGCTCGAACTTTTTCATTAGCCCTAACCCACCGATCATAGATGTCCCGAATATTTCGGTTCGCTGTTGTATTGGGAATCGGAAGACATTCATCCGTCAACACAAACCTCAAATCATCCACAACTAATATCGTATTGATGTTGGATTTTCAGTTTGAATATCCTTCACCGTTAAATTATCGGAAGCTAGCAGTTGTATAATTGAATTCGAAATTGCTGAAAAATTATATTAAATTTTATGCATATAAATCCAAATTTTAGCAAAATTAATATAGTACCCAATAAATATTTATTTATTTGCTACGATACTTTAATGATTTAAAACAGTTGCCACAGTGGGGCAATAAACAATTCTTTCACTGAAGCAAGAAAATTCTTGACCAAATACTATATAAGAATAACTATTTACTCCTATAGTTCTTTTGGTTATTGTTTTCGGTCAAGATCTTTACTAACAATTAATAATTCTTGTAAGTGTGACTTGCCATTTTCAGATCCTATAAAACAGTATGAATATGCCCTTGAGATGGAAGACAGTACACAAGACGGAACTATAAGACCCTATTCGTTACTGGAGCTTGGATTATTCCGAATCCTATGTTACAACCCTTCCTGGGGATCGCCGTGGTTAACGATTAGCTAGTGTCGCCTAAAAATAACAACAAGCGCAACATAGTTCAAACTAATGGAGCAGACCATAGGACAATATTGACACATTTCCTTCACCCACTTACTATGAACTACTTCCCCCATTTACCTTGTTATTGACCCATGCAAACACCTTCCGAATGGAGTTGTAACATCCCGAATTTTAGGAAAATTTAAGTTAATTATCTAAAATTATTGAGTTTAAATTTCCTTTTCATTTGAAAAATTGGGGTTAAATTGAAATAATTGAAAAAAATTTATTTGTTAAATTGAATTTAATTGATTAGATATTCGAACTGATTATCTTGAAAATATTGAATTTTGCTTCCCTTTGATTTTGGATTTTAGGGCCATCTTAAAAAAAAAAAAAAAAGAAAGAAAAGAAGAAGAAGATAATTAATTTCATGTGATTTTGAATTGATTTAAATATTTGGAAGGATTTAATTTGTATCAAATTGATGGATCTTATGCCCTTTAATTTTGGTTTTTGAAGCCTAAATTAAGATAATTTGAAAAGTTAATTGATTTCTAAATTTAATAGAATCTTAGGAGATTTTGGAGATATTGTGATAAAATATTTTATTTATCTTTTCAAAATTTAGAAAAAATAAAAGAATTGAGATTTTTTCGAAATTAAATGGGAGTGAAAAGAAAATTGAGGAGAAAGCAATTTGGTTTTTCAGCGATATCTTTCGCAAAATTGTTGATTACCAAAGTTTGAACTGTTGGATCGTACTCAAATTTGGTCAGTCTATTCGAGACATATAGAATTTCATTTTGAACGGTTGGATCGTTGTTTGAAGCTCTGGTTGGTTCGTAATCACTGCTGAATAAAATCTGTAAACTAGAAATTCCCCTTCTCTCCCACTCTCGCAAACCCTCCTCATACAAGACCCTCACTACCAGCTGCTAGCCTAAACAATTTATGCCGTCCGACAGCAACGCACACTGCCTATCTATGGCAGCCACAAGTGACGCGCCGTCGCCCGCCATTGCTTCGATCTTTGCCGGAATTTTGAGGAAAATCATGAATTCAAGGTTTGTAAGTTTTGAGGCATTGACCATCAAGCTAGATACCATTTTGTTTTGCAGAAAATTGGTGAAGATCGATTGGATAATTAAATTGAGTATTGGAATTTGTCTTGGACCAAGCCACAACTTTAGGTTGATTCAAGTGTGCTAAAGAAGTTCTAAGGAGATTTTTTTTCTGCGTTTTTTTACCAAGTCGAGGTAATTAATCTTACTACTGGAACTGCCCTAGTGCCCGACAATGATAATTATGATTTATTTAGGATTATTAGTTAGCATGATATTTATGTTTGCCTTCATTGACTGAGGTTTGAAATGATTGGAGTCAGGAATTGACAAATATGATTTACTGAGGATATATTGATAGTTTGATGTTTATGTATGCCTTGCTGATATGAGAGTTTAAAAGGCTAGTTGCGCATAGAGATGTTTGAATACTAGTTTGATTTGAGTATATTATTTTTATTAGAGATCCTGCTGAATCTGAGGAGGATGAGATGCATACATATGTTGTAAAGCTATGATGAAGAAATTTATATGTATATTGTAGAATCATGATGATGAGATGTATATGTATGTTATAGAATCATGTTGAGATTGTGATGTCCGAGATTGTGATAGTGATTTTACTGATTAGTTAGAATGCCCACCAGTTTGTGTTTCCTTCGGGATTCACCAGTTTGTGTTTCCTTTGAGATTCACCAGTTTTTGTTTCCTTCGGGATTCACCAGATATTGTGTTTCCTTCGGGATTCACCAGATATTGTGTTTCCTTCAGGATTCACCAAATATTGTGTTTCCTTCGGGATTCACCAGTTTGTGTTTCCTTTGGGATTCACTAGATTGTGTTTCCTTTGGGATTCA
This sequence comes from Benincasa hispida, assembly GCF_027475165.1. Lineage (NCBI taxonomy): Eukaryota > Viridiplantae > Streptophyta > Magnoliopsida > Cucurbitales > Cucurbitaceae > Benincasa > Benincasa hispida. The sequence goes on along the minus strand of NC_143483.1, from coordinate 47,066,053 downwards.
CCAGAGGTAGTGGGCATATTTAGCTACAGTAGGATAGAACTCAGTTTTTCATGTATGGATGTGTCCCATGAGGACTAGGACAGTTTATATGTTCCACCAGAGGTAGGCATCTAGAGGACATAGATGTCTAACCTGACCCCAGTAGTGGGGTTACTTACTGAGTATTTTATACTCATTCTTTCTCATATTTTTGTTTCAGGTAAGGGTAGAGATGCACCGGCGATGGACAAGCGGAATTTGTGATCAAGCCACTGGGACTAGTTTTATGCTTTCGCTCATGAGATTTAGATTTCTTTTCATGTTTTTCTTAACTTTCAGTTTTGATGTTTGAAACTTACTATTAAGAATCGTTTTCAGACTTATTTATTATCATTTATGATTTATGGGTACCCTATTGTTGTTTTTAATATTTGGATTTAATGAAAGTCTTTTGCACTTACCTTACTTATTTAGCATTTATTTCACCATAAAAAAGTGTCGTTTTAAGTTCCATGCATGCATGTATTTAGTAACGGCCTAACTTAAGTCCTAGGGGTCGGGTTGTTACAGGAGTAGTCGCGGTAAAAGCGACACGAAGCCGAGCATGGATCTCACGGTGTGAACTCTTAAGGATGTGAGAGCTAATAACTATATATCAAATATATTATTAATCTCCTACTGAAGTGTTCTAATGTTTGAGTATCTATTTACTTAGGTTAAAAACGGCTAACTTTTTAAATAACCTAAGTTTATATCATTTTTATCCAAGTATAGCATTTATATTTGGATAAAACCCACGATGTCTAAGCGTTTAAACTAGTTTTAAACCTTACATCGCTCACACAAGCTCATAAAATCAGTTAACAACGCTCAATCTTTCGGTCATAATCCCAAGATAGAAGGTGTTATATATATCGTCAACTTAAGTACCCCCAGCCTTAGACAGGTTTATGAACTGATTTTGAGTTTATAACAAAATTTTATAAGGTAACAATCTTATTTTAACAGTTTAAAACTGGTTGTTAACCTAAGTGAGCATGGTGTATCTTCGTTATGGATTTTAAAGTCTAATTACATTTTATAACAACTTACAAAAATTAGACATGCTAAACATCCACAACATTCATCAAAGGCATTTAATATAACATTTATATTAAAAGGAACCCTAAACATGCATACTATATATCATAACAATTTAACATACTTTCAATGCATGTAACATGCTTCCTACGATGGGATTTTAAATCTACATGGCATACTGTATGCATGTACAAGATTTTTTTTTTTTAATTATAACATACATTACATGCATAAATAATTAAACACATACTGATACAGTTTTTAGTTTTGGCATTTTTAAGTAAACAAAAACCTATGTATTACAACAACAAAAAAACTGATGATAGCTCCAAACCGCTTCTTGACCACTCGAACAGCTCCAAACCGGACCCAAAATTACTTGAACCAGATGTGAACCACCTAAACCAGGCCAATCAAAACAATTTTGAGAATGAACCGAGTCAAGTTTGAAGAAAATCGGTTAAACTAGTCAATCTTCTTAAACCGGTTTAAGAATCTCGCTTGGATAAGCCGGATCTTGCTGATGGACCGAGATCTCGCTTGGTTTTAACATGATCTCGCTCCATGTTGAAATCTGGCTCAATATTGATCTCTCTCTGTCGGTTGAAATCTTGCTCAAAACTTGATCTCTCGCTGGCTCATTGAAATCTCGCTCAAACCATCAGAATCTCGCTCCTTGCTTGAAATCTGGTTTGAACTTGAAATCTCGCTAGGACTTCCATTAGAATCTCGCTCAACCTTGATTCAAAATCTCGCTCGAACTTGGTCCAATCTCGTTGGAAATTCAAATAGTAGCTGAAGAACTAGAAAACTACAGCTCGGCCTCCTTCACTTCTTTCTTCAATTACATTCTAATTTCAACTTCTAATGATTCTATATGAATTATAGACTCTTAAACTTACATTAAGTCCCATCAAACAAAAGCCAATTACAAGAGAAACAACATAATTGAAAGGATTAAAATGTTAAAACACTAGAAAAACTATATCAGCATACTATTTCATGCAATTCATGAAAAAGCACCCACCAAACTGAAATTAACAATAGTTAAGCACTTAAATCATGCTCTGGTATCGATTGAAGGAATGATATATCATGCAACGGAAGATTACAAAATCAATGAGCACTTAAACTACATTTAATTTGAGTTTTAAGCATGCTATTCATATGATATTCATAAAAGGGTTTGAAACACAAATTACCTTTGAAGATTTTCTTCGCAAATTCAGCTGAAATTCACCAAGATAGAGCTTGAAACTTCAAAAGGACTACCACCAAGATCTTCTCTACTATGCTCAAGCTGGAACGTGTGGTGAAAACACTTAAATCAAGTTGAATTGATGAAGAACAAGAGAGGGGTATGTAGAGTTTTCTGGTTATTACTTCAGCAAGTATAACTCATAATGTTTTTTTGTTCTTCATGCATGGAGCTTCTATTTATAGGTAGAATTCATGCAAATGTACATGGTTGCATGAAGAGCAGCTCCAACTTGAAGATCATCATCAACTAGAAATGGATTTTGGTGACTATCCAACATAATGTGGTTAGTGGATTTTTCCCAAAAATTGGAAAAATCCACTAACCTAAAATGATTTAAAAAATCATTTGATTAAATTAATTTTATAAAATTAATTCAAAATAGTTAATTTAAATAAAACTAATTTTAATTGATTTTTAAATCAAACTTTTTAGTTAAAATTATATCTAATATTAAATTAATAAAATATCAATATCACCAATAAATCAATTTTATATTTAAATCATAATTTAAATATCAATTGATTTTCCAATTTCGTTAATTTCAATTAAATTAAACGTTTTTTTTATTGTATCATATACAATCAATAGAAAACCCTAAAAATGTAGGATTGTATCAGCAACCGCGGAAGTAACAAAGATCATTTAAGCACTTTAATTCATTAATTTTGGCAAAATATAAAGCATGCTCTTGCAGAAATAAGTGAGTTTCATGACATACCTTTGTAAACTTCTTCAAAGCTCGATCTCCAGCTGCAATCTTCTCTAAACCTCGTTGCATACCACCTTAAGATCTTTCTCGCTATTCTCTTGGTGCTCTAGATTGAGTCGTGGGACTCAAAACAAGCCTGAATAAAAGGATTATGGAGAATTGCTCACAACAGCAATCTTGTTGAAGAACACTTTCTTCACCACGAATTTTCAACTAAAATTCTCTTGATTGCATGCCCCAAATTCACTCCAATCTTTTCAATATAATGCAGACCATCATGCAAGGAAGAGAGCTGCAGCTCATGCTTGGAGTGATTAAAGGTAATGGTGATGGATCTTGTGTGAGCAAGTAGAAGATGGATAATGGAAAAACTTGTTTTTTCATTTGTCCATTATGCCAAAATTTCAATTTCCATCAAAATCAATTTCAAAATCAATTTTGATTTTAAAACTGAAAATTTTATTAATTTCATAAATTAATTTTAAAATAAAACTAATTAATTTAATATCAAATATTAAATTAATTTGTACACATATCCATCTTTATATATTTAAATCATATTTAAATATAAATTCTCTTATTCTGTTTAATTCTCAAATTAAACAAGTAATTATATCTCGTATAATTACTAATTCCTTTAATTCTAATTTGAACGTTTCAAATTAACTTATCATGCTACTCTAGAGCTTGTTGGATTTTATGTCCTAAAACTTGTAGTTTGTAAATAATAGAACTTATTCTGAAAATTCAATAAGTTGTTATTGAATATATTGTTTTTTTAGAAATCCAATAAACCTAAGTCTGTTGACTATTACATGAGTAATTGAACTTTATGTGAAGACATACAAGTGGATCAGGTTCGAGTAAATAGTCAAAATGATCTATAGTATATGAATAAGGTTGGGTGTCTCATTCTAGTAAAACTATTGGATGCGGCCTACTCTGTAGTTATTACAAAGAGTTGTAAAGTACTACAAACGAAGTGATCCTAATTCGTTCATGTTGGGACGTGAGGAGTGGGGGTGTCCTGTGCAAATGAGTTTTGTACAAGATCGGACCACGAAACCAGTCACTCTTACTTTATAACGTTGTTTACTGTTTAAGATTGACTATTTCAAAGCGATGACCTAGGTAACTTGGCTTTAATCCTGAGTTAACTATGAACTCCTGTTTGTTTAGGATTATCCTTTGATCTACAAACGGTGAGAGTAGGCCAACTGTCTCTGCTCAATAAGCCTCCCATTTTGGGGATAAGATCGGATGAATAGCTGGGGACATAGGGTACAAGAATGAATTCACTCCTACCTGATTAGGGTTAGTAGAGAGGTTGTTCCCTTCAAGTGTTAATTCTGGGTCTTGAACAAGAGGCCTCATCCTCTCATTGGTCCGAGAGGGATTTTATTTGTTGATTGGATCACAAATCAATTGTTCATTATGGGATTAGTGGGACTTAAGGAACAAGAGGTAATTTCGGGGGTAAAACAGAGATTCGACCCAACCGTTATTATGAGCAACCTATGAAGGGTTAATTTACTAATCATGGTTATATCGAGTGGACATAATATGTCTACAGTGAGGGGAGTTAAACTATGGACTTTAGTAGAATCACCCATTAGTTAACAAATGGGGGTTAGATCAGTCTAATGAGTTTACCCGATTAATCTCGGATTGTTGGAGCCCATGATCTGTAGGTCCGCGAGGTCCCCCTACTAGCTTGTAAATGGATTAGCTCTAGTGTAGGTGATAAGTTAATTTGAAGTGTTCAAATTACAAATAAGTGAAATTGGAGAAATAATATTTAAATATGATTTAAACATTTGAAGATGGAATTGTGTAAAAATTAATTTAATATTTGATATTAATTTAATTAAAATGATTTAAATTGTTTAAATAATTATTTATTAATTTTATTAAGAAAATTAATTTATGAAATTAATTTTGTAAAAATAATAATTTTTTCAATTTTATTAAAAGAATTGACTTTTGAAATCAATATTTGATAAATTGAAAATGAAGGAAAATCACAAAGTTTGAAAATTGGCATTTTCCATTGTCTTCATCAAGTAGCTCACTAACAACCCACTTCTTCAAGTTTCATTAACTCCAAGCATGAATTGCATCTCATGCAGCAAATATCTTTCCATGAATGTCTGCAATATATTGAAGAGATTGAGGTGTTTTGAAGCAAGGCAATCGATCAATTTTTTCTTAAAAAATCAGGTGAAGAAAGATGTTCTTCATTTGGGTTGCAGCTGTAAGTTTGTCTCTGAATTCCCTTAATTCAGGCTTATTTTGAGACTCACTACTCAATTTAGAGCACCGAGAGGATAGTAGGAAAGATCTTGGGGTGGTCTACAACAAGATTCAGAGGAGATTAGCAGCTGGTTTCGAGCTTAGAGGAAATTCTACAAAGGTATGTCAAGAAACCTATTTACTTCTGCTGAAGCATGCTTTCATTTCTACCAAAATTAATGTTAGAGCGCTTATGGATCCTGGTCACTTCCGCTGTGCAATGGTACGTTCCAACAAAGCTAATCCAATTACGAGCTAATAGGGGGACTTCGCAGACCTACAGATTATGGGCTTCAACGATCCGAGATTAATTGGTTAAACTCATTAGACCAAATTAACCCTCATTCGTTAACTAATGGGTCACTCCACTAAAACCCATAGTTGCACTCCTCTCACTGTAGATATTTTATATTAACATGATTTAACCATAATCAACAAATCGACCCTTCACAGGTTGTTCGTAATAATGTTTGAGTCACATATCTATTTTACTCCCGAGATTACGACTTATTCCTTAAGTTCCCACTGATCCTCTAATGAACAACTGGTTTATGATCCAATCACTAAACCAAACTCTCTCAGCCCAGTGAGAGGGTGGGGCCCTTTGTTCAAGACCTAGATTCAGTACTTGAGAGAGCAACCTTTCTCCTATCCCTAAATCGGGTAGGTGTGAACTCCATCTTGCACCCTATGTCCCCAGCTATCTATTAGGTCTTACCTTTGAAATAGGAGGCTTATTGAGCCAACGCTGTTGAGCCAACCCTCACCTATGCAAATTTAAGAATAATTCCGAATAAACAGGAGTTCATAGTTAGCTTAGGATTAAGATTGAGTTACCTAGGCCATCTAAGTGAAATAGTCAGTTTTATACAATAAACAACGTTATAAAGTAAGAGTGACTTATCTCTTGGTTCAATCTTATGCAAACTCATTGCATAGGACACCCTCACTCCTCATGTCATAACATGTACAAATTAGGATCACATTGTATGTAGCACTTTACAACTCTTTGTAACAACTACAGAGTAGGCCGCATCCAATAGTGTTACTAGAATAAGGTACTCAACCCTATTCATGTACTATAGATCATTTTGACTATTTACTCGAACCTGATCCACTCTTATGTCTCCACATAAAGTTCAAATGCTCATATAATAGTCATGGGTCTTAGTTTATTGGATTTAGACTTTCATATATACAATTTATAAAAATCAATAATAAGTTTACTGATTATAGAAAATGTTTATCATTTTACAAACTACGAGTTTTAGGACATAAAATCCAACAAAAAATGATTTTGAACATTTTAATATCATAACCCTAATTTCATACATCAATACTCAATTTGTTATTCCAATTTAATGAGCTAGTAGAGGGACCTTATGGACCTGCAGATCATGAGCTCCAATGATCTATAATTAATTCGTTAAAACTCTTTAATCGAATTAATTACTATTCATTAACTATCAAGACACACCACTATAGCTCGATAGTTGCACTATCCTCACTGTTGATATTTTGATCAGTTTAAGAAGATTGACTAGTTTGACTAGTTTGCACATTATGTCCCCAGCTATCTATCCAGTCTTACTCCTGAAATGGGAGGTTTATTGAGCCGACGTTGTTGAGCGAACCTTCACCTATGAAAATCTAAGGATAATTCCAAATAAACAGGTGTTCATAGTTAACTTAGGATTAAGGTCAAGTTACTTAGATCATCGCTTTGAAATAGTTAGTCTTAAACAGTAAACACCGTTATAAAGTAAGAGTGACTAATTTCGTTGTCCGATCTTGTACAAACCCTTTTGCACAAGGACACCCCACTCCTCATGTCCCAACATGAACGAATTAGGATCACTTCGTTTGTAGCACTTTACAACTTTTTGTAACAACTACAGAGCAGGCCGTATCTAATAATGTTACCAAAATAAGGTACCCAATCTTATTCATATACTATAGATCATTTTAACTATTTACTCGAACATAATCCACCTTTATGTCTCCACATAAAGTTCAAGTACTCATCCAATAGTCAAGGGCTTTTATATTTATTGGATTTCTATTAAGCAAAACATCTATTTAATAATACTTTATTGAATTTTCAGAATAAGTTCTATTGTTTACAAACCACGAGTTTTAGAACATAACTCAACATACTAGTGTTATGGGTTTGATACTCAAAATACTCCGAGATTATTACTTCTTCAACAGTATATGCTTATACTTAGTCACGCTTGTCTTCTTTTTCTCATTAAGTGTAAGGTACCTATAGGTAGAGGTAGCGAACATTCTCTATCGCTTTGGTAAAATAATATGAGATGGAAGGCTCTTTCCACGTCACGCTCTACTTCTGTTGGATGGTCCCCTTTCAGCTTGCATTAGGAGGTCAGTAGTTTATTGCATAGTTTATTCACCGCAAGGTTGGTCTGGGTGCAAAGCATCTTTATCTTCCTTCAATCTTTTCTTCTATTTCCTACAATTTTAGACGGTTGGAATTTTCATTTAATCAGTTTTCTAGTTTTAGCTCATTCAACACATAGGGAATATTTTGCTCTATTAACCTACTAATTCTAACGAAATCCTTCTCAAATATTTTTTATTATCAACTACAATAACTTGCATTTCTACAAGTTATAAGCTATGACCTTAAAGATTCTAGGAAATCCAAGCAGTGGTTATATACATTTCAATGAACTCTGCGACGAGATCAATATTTCCTAGTTTGGAAGGCTCGATGAGTCGCTTGGGGAGAATGGAGAGAGCACAATAGAGAAATCGAAGAACCTTCCCTTAGGAAATCAATTGCATAAGAATCATTAAGAAAGTCTTGCAAATATAGTTCACAAATATAGTGCAAATACTCTAACATTAAAAAGTCTTGCAAATATAGTTCACAAATATAGTGCAAGTACTCTAACATTAAGAAAGTCTTGTGGTGTGGTAGAATGCTTCCCTCATTTTTGCTTATGTTGTGGTAGAATAGGAAATTTGTATTGAGACTATTGTGTCATGAGGTGGTGAGACTATCGTAGATATTTTTGTAGGTTAAATAGAAATATAGTTCATAAACTTTGAGGTTTGCAATTTATTTGGTATTTGAATTTTTAAAATTTTCAATTTTATGTATATAGTGGATCTATTTATTTTTAAAAAAATTTAAGGGGTTGTTTGGGGCTCAACATAAGATGGTATAACATGGGTTTGTATATCATTTCAGTGCTTATGGGTCCATTATCCTATCCACCGATTTGAATTGTTTGTGGGCCCATGTTGCTTCACGCTTTCGTAGCTCACTGTTTCATTTTCCTCCGCGTATCGTATGTCACGTTTCATTTTCCTTCCACTTCATGTGTATCGATAGTCCTCTCTCTCACGTCTCTCTCAACCATTCTCTCAACCATCCTCTGAAACCCTAGCCGCTTCAATCTTCTCCTCAAGATTGTCCTCAACCACGTCTCTCTCTCATAAGTATCGTATGTCACCGTTTCATTTTCCTTCACAGATCTGTTGTTTTCTTCACAAATCTGTTGTTTTCTTCACAGATCTGTTGTTTTCTCACAGATCTGGTGTTTTCCCTTTCCACCTTTGCCACTTCAATCTTGTCCTCAACCACGTCCTTTCCACTTTGGCGGCCCTCCGTTCACCCATAACTCATTGTACGGTTTGTTTTTGGTCCTCAGTGTTGCTTCAGTCGTCGATCGTTAAATGCATGGGAGGAACTAGTTGAAGAAATTGCAGTTTGGTGGGGGAGAACACTGTCCACTTCAGGTTCGTTTTCTAAACCCTATATCGGCCAATGATGAGTCTTTCTCCTAAAATTTTCAATTTCATGCCTTGATTTGATTTTCCATGCCATGATTAATTTTTCTGAACATACAACCTATTGATTCTCTGTTCTGTTTCTTGATTCATTTTTAATATTGTGTCTTGTTTTGTGTCTTTCTCTTGACAATAGTCAATTTCATGCCTTGGTTTGATTTTCCATGCCATGATTAATTTTTCTGAACATGCAACCTATTGATTCTTTGTTCTGTTTCTTGATTCGTTTTTAATACTGTTCTTGTTTTGTATCTTTCTCTTGATAATAGTCAATTTCATGCCTTGTTTTGATTTTTCAGTCATGTTTAATTTTTCTAAACATGCAACCTATTGATGAGACTATTCTGTTTCTTATTTTGTTTTTAATATTGTGTATTGTTTTGTGTATTTCTCTTGACAATAGTCAATTTCATGTCTTGTTTTGATTTTCCAACCATGTTTAATTTTTCTAAACATGCAACCTATTGATGAGACTGTTCTGTTTCTTGTTTCGTTTTTAATACTATTTGTTTTGTGTCTTTCTCTTGACAATAGTCAATTTCATGCCTTGTTTTGATTTTCAGCCATGTTTAATTTTTCTAAACATGCAACCTATTGATGAAACTGTTCTATTTCTTGTTTCGTTTTTAATATTGTGTTTTGTTCTGTGTCTTTCTCTTGACAATAATCAATTATGCAACCTCTATTCTTTGTCTTGTTTCGTTTTTAATATTGTGTCTTATTTTGTGTCTTTCTCTTCAAAATTTCAATTTTATGTCTTGTTTTGATTTTCCATGCCATGATTATTTTTTCTAAACATGCAACCTATTGATTCTCCGTTCTGTTTCTTGTTTTGCTTTTAATACTGAGTCTTGTTCTGTGTCTTTCTCTTCAAATTTTCATTTTCATGGCTTGTTTTGTTTTTCCATGCCAAGTTTAATTTTTCTAAACATGCGACCTACTGATTCCATGTCTTGTGTCTTGTTTCATTTTTAATATTGTTCTGTGTAATTCTAATTCTAATGCCCTGATGAATCTTTAATTGTGTTAGTCCCATTTATTAATTTTTTGCACGTTTTCAATATTATGCATTATTAATTACTTCATTCATTAAATTGTCTACCAACTTTATTAACGACTGTTCTGATTGTTTGCTGATTTTATTCCACTTGCGTATCTCCACTACCATTCAACCACTTCATTAATGACTCAACCAATTTATTAACTGGATTTGAGTTCATTTACCCATGATGTAAATTTAATATTCTAAGGCTAGTCACACTTTTTTTTTTAATATTTGTTGGGGTTGTTATTAATATTCAACAACCACCATCTCCCTTTACTTTTCCTATATAACAACATTGGTCCTACTCTATTTGTTGAGAGCCTCCATAGTCCAAGATTTATTTTGTCAACCCGATAAGTTGTTTAACTTCGGTTTTTCCTTCTCTACTTTCTAATGTTTGGTTATGTTATTTTCATACTATTAAGTTTCTAACTTTTGGTTGTTTGGTGGATGGTAGGGTGCCTCATTGTGTTTTGATCTGGCAACCCGTGGACTCTCCATCCATATCGTACTTCATAGAAGTAACATAGGTACTTCTCTATTCGAACTAGTTCTCTTCCTATATTTTAAGTATTTCTAGATTTTTTCTAACTTCTTTTTATTGTTTTGTTATGCAGCCCAAACTAATATGGAATATTCAATTAGTTTGAGGTTGGTTTGTTACTTTTTTTTGTATTCCCTATATTCCATTTCAGTTGTATTTTTTTGTGTTTCCTCCTTCTACAATGGATATTACACGGATTGTTTGACTGTTTATTAATTTTTAAAATTTTTATGAGTAATTGCATTATCTTTATTTATTTTTAATGTATACATGCTTCTTAATATTGAAATTACATAAGTTACCTTGCAAAAATGTGAGATTTTTATTTTTGGAAGATTGAACAATAAAAATATAGCTTAATTAATTAATAAATATAAATATATTACTTAGACTTAATAAATTTCAGTAATTAATATAATAATTTTTAATTATTTTAATATAAATTGTCAATGTAATCATTTTTAATTATTTTAATATAAATTATTTTAATATAAATTATGGTCAATTATATTCTAATTTATTTATTTATTCATTTTTAGTAATTAATATAATCATGTTTAGTTAAAAAATTATTTATTTATTTTAATAATTAATCTTTGAAACGTCTCCTTCCGAGTAAAGTTTTGAAACTAATACAAACTTTCTACCAACTTTGGCTAATGCAACAATTTTCACATACCTTTGACCAACTTATGAAAAGAATAATAAAAATAAATAAATAGATTTCATTTAAATCATAGAGTTTTAATATAAATCATAAAAAAGACCATGCTACTTGCTAGTCTTTATTTTTTAAATTTCATTCAAATCATATATTTTTAATATAATTCAAATGTCAATTCTTACCCCTTTTTTATATTTAAGGATGAGATGATTAATTTACCAATCTACTAGTTAAACCCTCAAATAACTCATGAAGTTGTAGTAATGTATTTCAATTCAGACCCAATCCCTGATAAAAACTATTTTTCCTTTTGTATCCTAGGGATTTAGGTTTCCATCCCAAAATATGGAAAATAAAGAAGAAGAAGTCTTTACTATCATTTCAATCATCATCACGTCTCAACGACAACTATTCCTAACATTGACTCTATTACTAAATGACCATCGTAAAATAGAGAATCAACACTCCCACATTAGACAATGGATTAGATAGTTAAACTTCTTTCGGCTTATTTATGAGAATGACGTTTTTTGTTACAAGAGCACGCAAATGGATAGACAAACTTTTGCCATCCTCTGGTACATGCTTAGGACGACCGATCGGCTGACACCTACTCAATGCATTGACATCCAAAAGATGGTGACAATTTTCCTCCACATTTTGGCACACGACGTTAAGAACCAAGTAGTTGGACGACAATTCGCACGGTCTGGAGAAACTGTTTTGAGGCATTTTAAGTCCGTTCTAACTGCAGTATTACAACTTCATGAGTTACTGCTGAAAAACCAGAGCCTATCACGAGTGACTACACTAATAGTAAGTGGAAGTGGTTTGAGGTATTACAACAATTTGAATTCCACTCTTAGTTAAATATTAAGTTCTAGATTTTTATGAAATTAGGAAATGTTCCCTTTGCTAATGTATGATCCCATACAAAACTGTCTAGGTGCATTGGATGGCACATACATCAAGGTCAATGTAAGTGCAGGCGATCGTCCCCGATATCGTACCCGAAAAGATGAGATAGCCACAAATGTGCTTGCCGTCTGTTCTCCAACTGGTGAGTTCATATTTGTGCTGCCAGGGTGGGAAAGATCTGCAGTAGATTCTAGAGTGCTTAGGGAAGCAATTTCTCAACCACACGGGTTGAAGATTCCCAATGGTATAGACTTCTGTGATTACACTGTTTGGATTCAAGAGCAAATAGTTTATCAATTAATTATGTGTATATCATGCCTAGGTTATTATTACCTATGTGATACTGGATATCCCAGTGCCGAGAGATTTTTGGCACCATATAGGGGAGAGCGGTACCATCTTTCAGAATGGCGTGGTGCTGGAAATAAACTGACTAATCCAGAAATTTTTTCAACAAAAAACATTCATCCGCTAGAAACTACATAGAAAGAGCATTTGGCGTACTCAAAGGTTGTTGGGTGATACTACGTGGGAAGTCCTACTACCCAGTTAAGATCCAATGTAGGACAATAACGGCATGTTGCCTACTGCTCAACCTGATAATGAAAGAGATGGGCCAAACTACAATGTTCGGAACAGCGGATGATAAAGATTCTACATCTAACGAGCTCGACAATGAAAATATACAATTTATTGAAACATCCGACAAATGGACCAATTTCAGGGATGAGTTAGCGATGCGAATGCTCGATGAATGGGAACAAGCATCATGAGCCTAATGTTTCTTGTTCAATTAGTTTTATTATGAATAACTTCCTCCTACTTTTAGATTATGTTATCTTTCGGTTCAAACAATCTACTGTATTGAATTATCTTAATTTATGTTGTGTTAATTGGTTCATGTGAATGATGAAACATGTTTTACGCTATTCGTACTCAAACTTTGTTTATCTAACTATGCCCAATTTATTTTATTAAGTTATACGTATGTATGTAGCTAAATGGCAGGATGTGAGAAAATGACAAAACACATGGACAAAGGTTGAAGATGCACGATCAGTGGAGTCACTATTGCACTTGGTAGAAACAGGCTGGCAAGCTGATAATGGAACATTCAAGCCTGGCTATCTACAATAGCTACAACGTCTACTTATGGAAAAAATTCCTAGTTGTTCCATTGGGCTATCGACAATAGAGTGCTAGGTTAGATGTTTAAAGCGACAATATTGTGCAATCGCTGAGATGCTGAGTATTAGCATGCAGTGGATTTGGTTGGAACGACAAGTTCAAATGTGTGGAAGTAGAGAAAGAGGTTTTCGAAGTATGGGTTTAGGTAAGAGAACACATTATAGTATTATTATCTTACAATGGTGAAATCTTTCTAATATATATTATGTTCTAACATAATTTACGTTCCTATTTGTAGTCCCATCCCAATGCGAAGGATTTGAGACACAAACCATTCCCCCACTATGATGAGCTTTCAATCGTATTTGGGAAAGATAGGGCCACTGGTGAAGGCAATGAAACCCCATACGATCAAGCATCTACAACATATGAATATTTGGAGGATATTCGGTTGGGATCACAGGTTAATGAGCAACAAGAAAGTATACCTGACATGAATACACCTGACATGAACATACCGACCGTTGATGGGATGAATGAGATTTTCCTAAATACGAGAGGAATGAAACACAAGCAGAGTCCCTTCCAATATGAAATTCTTGACATTGTATGCACAACAATGGAGTTGCAAGAAAGTAAAATGGAGAAACTTGTACAATGGTAGAAAAAGAAATATGAATTGGAGCTCAAAAGGCGTCAAGAGGTCATCGAACAAATCTACCAAGTTGAGGGTGTAAGAGTTAAACAACATGCAGCGGAAGTATCAAGGATCCACAAGCATTCTAATTCACAAGTTTTGACAAAAACTAAATCATGCTCTTCATAAAAAATGGGTTTTTAGAACATACATTTAATGAACTGTCCAAGAAAACGTCTGTTTAGTTGTTGTCTTCACTTGATATCAATGTGAACTACCTCAAAGCCTTCCCTACTATACTCTTGGAGCTTTAGGCAGAGTTGTGGGACTTAAGAACAGCTTGAAGATGTCAAGAAATAAGAAAGCTCATAGCAGCAAATTGAAGAAGACAGTTTCTTCTTCACAGTAGTTTTTCTCTCCGAATTCTGTATCCCTCTTGTTCTCCAATGACTCCAATCTTATTTATATATTTAGATGAACATGCAAAGTGATGGAGTGCATGGCTTACAGCTCATGCTTGGAGAATCAAATTAGAGAAGATAATGGTTTGTGTGTGAGCATAAAGATGATGATAATGGAGAAAACCCACTTTCCATTTTGTGCAACATGCAAACGAATTTCCTTTTTATTTTTAAAACAAAAAATGACTTTTAAATCATTTTAATTCAAAATTTATTTTCTTAAATTAATTTTAAAATTAATTAATTTAATATCAAATATTAAATTAATTTTTGCTCAATAATCATTTTCATATATTTAAATCATATTTAAATATTTACTCTCTTGTTTCATTTAATTTGAACGTTTCAAATTAATTTCTCAAGCTACCCTAAAGCTTACCCATTTACGAGTTAGTAGGAGGACCTCGCGGACCTACAGATCATAGGCTCCAACGATCTGAGATTAATCGACTAAACTCATTAGACCGATCTAATCCCCATTCGTTAACTAATGGGTGGTTCTACTAAAGCCCATAGCTGAATTCCCCTCACTGTAGATATATTATGTCCACTCGATATAACCATGATTAGTAAGTTAACCCTTCACAAGTTGCTCTTAATAACGACTGGGTCGAATTTCTGTTTTACCCCCGAAATTATCTCTTGTTTCTTAAGTTCCACTGATCTTCTAATGAACAAATGATTTGTGATCCAATCAACAAATCGAATCCCTCTCAGATCAAAGAGAGGGTGAGGCCTTTTGTTCAAGACCCAAAATTAGCACTTGAAGGGAACAATCTCTCTACTAACCCTAATCGGGTAGGATTGAATTCCCTCTTGCACCCTATGTTTCTAGCTATTCATCCGGTCTTATCCCCAAAATGGTAAGCTTATTGAGCAGAGGCGATTGGTTTAGTCTCATTGTTTGTAGATTAAAGGATAATCCCGAACAAACAGGAGTTCATAGTTAGCTCAGGATTACGGTTAAGTTACCTAGGTCATCACTTTGAAATAGTCAGTCTTAAACAGTAAACAACGTTATAAAGTAAGAGTGACAGGTTTCTTGGTCCGATCTTGCACAAAACTCATTTGTACAGGACATCCCCACTTCTCATGTCTCAACATGCATGAATTAGGATCACTTCGTATGTAGCACTTTACAACACTCTGTAACAATGACAGAGTAGGCCGCATCCAATAGTGTTACCAGAATAAGGTACCCAACCTTATTCATATACTATAGATCATTTTGACTATTTACTTGAACCTTATCCACTTGTATGTCTCTACATAAAGTTCAAGTACTCATATAATAGTAAAGGGACTTTGGTTTATTGGATTTCTAAAAAATAATATATTCAACAACAACTTTATCAAATTCTCAGAATAAGTTCTAATGTTTACAAACCACAAGTTTTAGGACATAAAACCCAACAGAGGGTTTAGAGGAGGACGATCTGTTGACCCTTATAGATTTGTTGGTGAATGACATTCAGCGAACATACGGTTTTCTAGCCATTCTACCACCATTAAGAAAAGGTATTGCATGCGTTTGTTGGCAAGACTAACTAATTGCGTTCTCGGTGTTTGCAAGTTGATTTGTTATTGTTTTTTGTAGCTTCCCCTAGTCTCTTATTCCATAGGTATCATTCATTCCAAAATTTGCATTCATATCTAAGGGCCTGTGGCATGTGGCCCTTAGATATGAATGCAAATTTTTCTAAGTAAGTTATAAAATGGTTATGTGTAAGACCATCAAATTATGTAAAATCTTTTGAGGGGAATGAATTTAATGAATTTCATATCCGATCTAATTTTTTTATCAGTGGAATGAATTTAATGAATTTCATATTCGGTCTAAATTAATACTATTTTGTAAAACCATTTGGCTTTCTTTAATGAGAATTTGAAATGAATGATATAAAATTGAACTGTATACCATACCTTGAGATTAGAAAAAATTAAAAAAAAATGCTATCAATGTCTTATTCCAAATAGGATGGATATAATAATTGAATTCTAAGTTTTTTTTTAAAAATAGGGTTCATACAGACAAATTATCATAGAGTACAAAAACTGAACCAGATAGTACTGACATATGAACTCTACACACCCAAACACAGACATATGAATTCAGAATAACAACTCTGCACACCTAAACACAGACATATCAACTCAGACATAACAATTCTGCGCACCCAAACACAAATATTAGAACTCCTGATATCCTATATCATTTCAGCGCCTCAAACAGTCTCTAAAAGATCAACATCCAATAACTAAATGTATAATTTAGCCTCTTTTTTTTTTTTTAAGTATATTAGGTAAGTTTAAAGTACTTAACCTATTTTTATTTATTATTATATATTAGTTAAGTTTAATCAAAATTTTAACCCACCCAATATTTGTCTCAACCAAATATGTATACTATCTCGTGTGGTTTCATTTATTAAATAATTGTTAAAGTAATAATAACGTTAACAATAATTTATCTAAAGTTTTATGATCAAATTAGAATAGATATGAAAGTTCAAAATAAGAAAGAAATTTTAATTTATTAATATAAATATCTTGTAATGTTTCTTATTGTTTAATACTAATTCAAATACAATAACTTCCTAAAAAAAATCAAATACTATAAACAAATGATACTCCTTGTTCATTTTTCAATTAAAAAAAAAAAAAGAAGAAGAAGAAGAAGATAAATCTTCACCTATAATTTAATTGTGTTTAATCATGAAGGTTAGAATTACTTTAGGATTCTTTATTAATTTGTTTTTTAAAAGAGATATTTGTCTTTATTTTTTTAAAAAAAAAGTTTAACAATAAAACTATAAAATTAATGGAGAATAATAAAAGGTGGGGATCTCTAGCATTTTAAAACCATAAATAACACACCAAGTTAAGAATATGACACTAAACTGTCTCTAATTTAATATTATAGATAAATATTATGAAATTTTAAAGTTAGAGCCTTGAATTCTTATTTGTTTTTTTCTTTCTCAACAATCACAATCTACTTTTCTATTTGAGAACATATTTAAGACGGTTAAAATCCTTCACTTTTGTCTTGAAGTATTTTCCATCATTCAAAAGTTAATTTTAATAATATGAAAATTAAATTTAAAAGTTTAAAACTAGAAATCAAAATTGATTTTAGAACAATTTAAAATTTGTTTTGAGAATTGTGGTTGACTTATTTAGTTAATTTCTATATGATTGTCATTTGGGATAAAATTTATCATTTTTTAGAGTGGGATGAATCGGGGACCTTTGGAAATGACAATTAATATTTCATGGAATTCACAAATTATGTAATATTTGTTTGGTTTAATAAGAAAAGAAAAGGATGATTATGACATTAGTCGTATATATTTCTTTCAAACCTATATTGGTAAAGATTGTGTTAGATTTGGCCTACTCTTAGCTCAAATCCACTATTTATCAAATTCTGATTATTATAAGTTATATTTTCACTCATATTTTTAAAAGAATAATCTTTTAAAGGAGAAAGATTCGTATAATAAAGGGACTGTTTAGGGCGCTGAGATGATATAGGATGTGGGGAGTTCTAATGTCTGGAGAGTTCTGATGTCTGTGTTTGGGTGTGCAGAGTTGTTATGTCAGTGCTATCTAGTTTAGTTTTTGTACTCTATAATAATTTGTCTGTATGAACACTTTTTTTAATCTTATAATCCAATTATTGTATCCATCATATTTGGAATAAGACATTGATTGCATTTTTTTTTATTCTTTCCAATCTCAAAATATGGTATACAGTTCAATTTTATGTTATTCATTTCAAACTTCTCATCAAAGAAAGCCAAATGGTTTTACAAAATAGTGTTAATTTAGACCAGATATGAAATTAATTAAATTCATTCCACTAAATTAGACCGGATAAGAAATTCATTAAATTCATTCCCCTCAAAATATTTTACATAATTTGGTCCTATACATGACTATTTCACAACTTGGTTCGAAATATTTTCATCCATATCCAAGGGCCATATACCACGGGTCATTTGTACATGTCACGAAAAATCAACAAATATTAAAAACCAGTGGAATAAAAGACTGGGGAAGTTACAAAAAATAATAACAAACCAACTTGTAAACACCGACAAAAAAATTAGTTAGTATTGCCCAACAAACGCATGCAATACCTTTTCCTTAATGGTGGTGGAATGGCTAGAAAACTGTCTGTTTGCTGAATATCATTCACCAACAAATTTATGAGGGTCAGCTAATCATCCTCCTCTAAACCCTCAACTTGGTAGATCTATTCGATGACCTTCTAACGCCTCTTGAGCTCCAATACATATTTCTCTTTTTGCCATTGTACAAGTTTCTCCATTTTACTTTCCTGCATGTCCATTGTTGTGTGTATATGTCAAGCATTTCATATTGGAAGGGAGTCCTCTTGCGTTTCGTTCCTCTCGTATCATTACTTGATCTAGTATGCCTATGATGGGTGTATCAGGGAAAACCTCATCCATCCCATCAGCGGTTAGTATGTTCATGTCAGGTATACTTTTTTGTTGCTCATTAACCTGTGATCCCAATCGAATATCCTCAAAATGTTCATATGTTGCAGATGCTTGATCGTACGGGGTTTCATTGCCTTCACCAGTGGCCCTATCTTTCCCAAATACGATTGAAAGCGCATCATAGTGGGAGAATGGTTCGTGTCTCAAACCCTTCACGTTGGGATGGGAATACAATCAGGAACGTATATTATGTTAAAACATAATATTATATTAGAAAGAGATCACCATTGTAAGATAATAATACTATAATGTGTTCTCTTACTCGAATCCATACATCAAAAACTTCTTTCTCTACTTCCACACATTTGAACTCGTCGTTCCAACCGAATCCACTACATGCTAATACTCAGCATCTCAGCGATTGCACAATATTGTCGCTTTAAAAATCTAACCTTGCACTCTATTGTCGACAGCCCGATGGAACAACTAGGAATTTTTTCCGTAAGTAGACGTTGTAGCTATTGTAGATAGCTAGGCTTGAATGTTCCATTATCAGCTTGCCAACCTGTTTTTACCAAGATCAATAGTGGATTCACTAATCGTGCATCTTCAACCTTTGTCCAAATGTGTTTTTGTCATTTTCTCACGTCCTGCCATTTAGCTATGAACCACTGGATTAACTCTAGCACTTAAATGGTGTCGCCGTTAGTGCCCATCAAATAAACTATGAACACATAGATAAGCATAAGTGAATAGGAAGAAAATGTATATAATCCAAAAACAATGACAGTAAGGAATAACTCACTAGACTAACAAAGAGGGTTGTGGATTGTAGAGATTCATCAAGTGTACACAATGTGGGATACAAGTGATTTTTAGGAGAATAGATGTGATGGACCACATTTAAACTCAGGTAGAATATGTATAAATATAGCCGGCCTCAAACATCCATGACATGTAATTCATGAGTACGAAAAAAATAAACATTGGATAGTTGACACCATGATATAGGAAATACAGTACAAGTTCACACATACAAGCAGAAAACAACTCAGACAAATACTTTTAAAATACTAAAGTATCAATAGAAAATATTTGCAAATAGAACCGTGGAAAATCAAACCACTACCACATTAATAAATGAAACCCCAATAAATGATAGAGAACAAGAAAGTAGAAGAGAAGTAAGTTTGGAAATAACTCACCCACTTAAGAAAAAATAGAAAACAATGGAGGATTCTCAAGTCAATTTAAGTTGGACAGAAGTCGTTTTATAGAGGGAGAGAAGTGAGAGGGGGTGGTTATTCACCCATCGTAATAATGGAGAGTAATAGAAGTAGTTCAATATTACATCAATAGATAAAATAATCAGAACAATGGTGAAAAAGGAACCAGCCTCCCATTAATTTTATTTTATGTTCATGAATAAAAGAACCGAATCCCATTATTGAAGTGGTTGAGTCATTAATTAAGTGTAAAAACACAAGCAAGTCAGTTAGCAAACAGAGGCAATCAACAGAAGCAAGTCACATTAATGAAGTGATCGAAGAAATTGTTTACGTGGAGTAAATGTGCAATCAACACATACTGATAGGGATTAAAGAGAACTTAGTCTAAATTACAGAACAAATGAGAACGAATTGAAATGAACAAATAGAAAATGAAACTAATTTAAACAAATACGTATGAAACTGATTTAAACAAATCTCCACAGAACAAATGTGCAATAAAACACATACCATAAGATACGTATGAAACTCATTCAAACAAATCTTATCTGGACAGAGGACCAACGAATCGGTAAGAGATTGAAACTAAATGAATGAAAAGGAATAAAGAAAAACATACCGAATATGAAAATAGTGAAGAAATTTCATAAGAAATCATAATAGGTACTTGATGCTTGGTTTTATGAAGTGGAAATGTGGATGATATGCGTTGATGAAATTGTGTTGTGCACTCAAATTTCCCCAGCGGAATCCAAGTGTAAATTCCTCTGAGTTTCTTGGTAAGTCTAGGGTCGAACATAGGGACTTGTGAAAACAGATTGCGTTGGTAATTTTTATGAAAACCTTGCGGTAACCGAATAAATAAATTATTGGTTTGTTGTTGATTACTTTAATGAAGAAAAATAACAATTGCGGCGGAGTTTGAAAAGAGTTGGTAAATGGAAGATGCGATGTGTATGCGGTGAACGGGTTGAGAAGGGTTTCGCCCAACACTTCCTAGAATGAGTTCATGCTTTGCGATCATGCAACATGCATATAATAGTAAATCACCTCTCGATGCGAATGCTACGGCTTCTAAGGCTAGAACGCATACGATATATGCGATAAATCTATAGAACCTACACATAATATTCTATTCTTATTTATGCGATGACAGGATAGCAGACACACAAATAAGGCGAGCACATAATATCATTCCCATCTCTATGATGCATGCGATGCAAGTTGACAAACAGAGCTTATCTCTAAGTCCCTATCTCTTGTTTATGCGGTTCTAATCTTGCTCTCTCGAGTCCAGATTTCTAACCTAGCTCTATCAAGACATTAGGTTCTTTCTTTAGACTCTTTCTCGAATAACTCTAAAGGGTATTTTGCACAGCATAAAACAAGACAATCGCAAGCAATGAACTGTCTAGGTCATGTTAGCTTAGTTCTTCTCAACCCATTCGACTAGTTTAGCTACTCATGTGTGCTAAGAGAGTGTACAGATGTATAAATAGAATTTCCATTGTATAAATATAAAGATGAAGTACAAAATAACAATGCAAGTATAGAATAAAGGGCCTGGTAGCAATCTCTTGTTGTCCAGGCATTTACACTGTTTTCTACTCGTCCTATGATCGCAATTCTTGCATTGCGTCAATGCATATTCTACACAAAAATATAAAAATCAACTGTTCTAATGCAATGAACGCATGCGACCGCAATATTATGAAATTGATGCTTAATGGACGCAAATTAACATATTTCATCAACGTAATCCGAATTATTTAAGAACTTAGCAATATGATAACGTGCATTTTTGCCCGTTATCAGTACTCATCATCGAAATTTTTGAACAAAAATTCATGGATAGGTACTCATCATCGGCCGACTGAGGTTTAGAAAATAAACCTGGATGGTATTCTCCTCCACCAAGCTTCAATGACTAGAATCAGTCCCCCACCAATACTTCAATGCCAAACATTCGAGAAGCAACATGCATTGAGCCCCACAAACCAAACATAGAATGGGCCATAGGTTCTTAGAGGACCATCGATTCGGTAAGAGATTGGTTTCAGGTTTTCATTGAAGCAGCAAGGGTGAAAAGGGGATGGTACTCATCATCGGCTGACTGGGGTTTAGAAAACAAACCTCAATGGTATTCTTCCCCACTAAGCTCCAATGACTAAAATCGATCCCCTACCAAGACTTCAATGTTGAAGATTTGAGAAGTAACATGCATTGAGCCCCACAAACCATACATAGAATGGGTCATAGGTGAAGAGAGGACCATGGAATCGACAAAAGATTGGTTTCAGGTTTTCATTGAAACGGTGAGAAAAAGAAAGGAAACCTTTCTCCATGGAAGAACCAACGACGAGGAATTGAAACGATTTCAGAGGGTGAGAAAAAGAAAGAACGAAAGAATCAACATATCTGAAAAAGGAAACCTCCACTAAACTCGAAGTCGAACACCAATTCCATGGAAACCCTTCTCCATTGAAGAACCAATAGATCATGCATTGGATTGGAGAAAGGAAACCTTTCTGCATGGAGGAATCAATGCTAAAAAGTGTTTGAGGAGAGAGAAATGAGAGAACTAAACAGAGGGTGGGAAGACGAGTGATGTGCGGAGATGAGATGTGATATCGATGGGCAAAACCTAGCACTGTGGGGATGTGGGAGATCAGATATGGGTAGTTGGTGTTGGGATTGATGCCCTAAAGTCTCGTGTCCTGTAGTTTGTAAACAGTTTGTATGAACGTTCTGTTGTATAATATTTGATATTTTACTTCACATATTGATTTTACTCAGTTGTTTATTTGCTTTATCATAAACCAATAAACATAAAATCCCTGGTTATTTGTATGTAACTTAAGCATGTATATGGTGACATACAAGTGGATCATGTCTTAAGTGATAACCAAAATAGTCTGTAAGTATATGGATATAGGAGGGAAACCTTATCCTGATAGCGCTATGGATGTGGCCCGCTTTGTGGAATGGTCACAAATGTTGTGATTTGTCACAGATGATCTGATCCTAATCATTTGTGTAGGGGGCATGGGAGCGGGGACGTTCTATACAAAGAGTTTGTATAAGACTTGATCATGAAGTGTTAACGTCTCGTTATATAACACCATTCATGACTAAGACATCACTTTACTAGGATGACCATAGGTAACATGACCTCAATCCTGAGTGAGTTGGGAACTTCTGCCATTGAGGGCGGTTCTTTGATTTGTATGGGTGCAAGTGGCCAGATCGCCGATTCAAACCTACCATTTTGGGGATTCGTCTGATTTGGGAGTTGGGAACTCAACTACACAAGATGGAATTCATTCATTCCCTGAGGCAGGGGCAAGTAGATAGATAACTCCCTTAAGGACTGATTTCAGGGCTTGAACGATGTGGCACCACACACCTTCTCTTAACCCGAGAGGTGTTCACACATAATTGGACTATGTTGTATTGTTCATTAAAGGAATCAGTGGTACTTAAGAAGTGAGAAACGGTAAATTAGCCCAGCTATACTTACGAGCATCTATGAAGGGTCATCGTACTCATGATTGGTTATATCCGATGGACACAAAAATATATTTGTGGTAAGAAGAGTTCAGCCGTTGGTCTTTAGTGGAATGTCTGACAGCTAACAGATGATGGATCTCATGGCTAAAGAGTTTAGTCAGCTATTCACGTATCGTCGGAGCTTCGAGCCATAGGTCCATAAGTTCCCCTAGGTAGCTTGGACAAAGTCAATAATCAATTTTTGGGCTAGTTTGAAATGTTCAAATTAACAAGAGGGAGTTCGATTATATATGATATAATTGAACTGGTTAATTATATATGATATAATTGACCAAATGTATGAAATACATTGTTTTTAGAGGAAATTATATATAAATATGATTTATATCAAGTGGAGAAGAAATTACTATAGTAGATATATGATATCAAACTATAGGATAAGAATATAATATGATTATATTCACTTATTAATTAAATTGGTTAATTATGTGATAATTGGCTGAAATATTCTCATCGATATTGCGTTAGTGGGAAATTCAGTATTCGGTTATTGTAACTGAAGAATAAAATGAAAATTTGTTTCATTTTGTAAAGAGTTCGTAAAAATTCGCAATCGGTGTGAAAACGTCTTGATCGCTTAGCTGAGAGCTACACAATATAGTTTCATCGCTTAAACGATCGCACATCCACGTCTAAACGATTGCACGCCTTTCTCTAAACGATTGCTTAGCGTGCCGCGTTTTCTAAACGATCGTTTACCTATTACTAGACGATCGCTTAGTAAACCTACATGATCGTGTAGCTTTGTCTAAACGATAAACATCCCAGCTATACAATAGCTTTCTCTTCCACTTGCTTATCGTCTACACGATCAGCCCGTTCCTTCGACCGCTACTAAATTCAACAAAGATCACGCTTTAGATTCTCACTCTGAGAATACCAAGGGCTCTAAGTGATGGTGTCGTCCCCACTTCTACTTGTTCGTGCTTGTTCTTGTTGCTGCCGTTCGTGTAGACGATCATGCTGCCGTAGTCGACGATTTTATTGGGCAATAGAGAACGAGGATCTTCCGCTGCGTTGAGTTCAAAATTGAAGAGAGTCTTCAACTGGCTCAATCCTTTGTATTTTATTTATTAAAGCATGCCGTTAATTAGTGTAATTTACATAACTGATGATTAGAATGTGTGTGTGGTATTTTGGTCACAATGAAATCGGAAAGATCTAAATGCGCTCATGGATGCTCTTTGTTAAGAGTTCCTTTAGTTAGGATGTTGGTGGCCCAAACGGTGGCATGTAAGTCACCCACATGATATGTCTTCTCAACTTAGACCCTCAAACGGGCCCTAAGATCTTATATAAGTACAAAATACTTGGGGTCTGTTTGAATTGATTTGAGAAAAAATGTTTTTCGAAAAAATCATTTTTTTTTATAAACATTTATAATAAAAACGGATTAAAATATAGTTGAAAAACTATTTTGAGTTGTCAAACACTTCCATTTATTTTTAAATGATTTTTTTTTCAATTAAATACTTGAAAATGTATTTCAAACACACTCGTAATTTTTAAAATCAAACTCAAATATAACTTAGTGAACACTACACATATTACTTTTCCTAATTTCAAAGATTTGATTATATTGGTCGAAGAATTAGGCAACTCAAATTTAGACTCCAAAGTCTTCATACCCAACCATGTGTATTTTTCACCTATAGAAATATTAAAAAATTTAATATTTTCATCTGTAGACTACTAATGACATGTAGAAATGCATGTCATCTTAGGCCTTTTACTTAGAATTATGAAGGTTGTTAGGCAGAATATTCGTCGATCATGATAGAATTCACAAGAATATGAGCTTGCGTCGATCATCATGATGAATCTCAGCTACCCGTTATTTTGCGTTAATTATTCGTTCAATGTTCTATCTTTGTAGCTAATACAAGAAATGAATGCAAACGCGAAAACCGGACCATCACATAGACAACCGCATGCAAAGAAACACTCCATCGCAAGGCAAACGCATCGATCAACACATGGATGTTGCAGTACTCAGCTGTATTCGTCCGTCGCATAGAAGTTGTGCTCGTCAAGCGATTGCGGTCATCATGTAGAGTTGCGGTGTTAAGCGAATGTGTCCATTGAATGATTGTGTCTATGCGACAACGCATTCTAATTGGATCAACGTAAGGTAGGTGGAATGAACGCATCAACGCATCTACCTCGAGAAAATCCAAAGATGATGTTGACATTTCACCTACCACACTATTAGTGGCAGAGGTTCAGAAAGGACATACATGCCGAATCTTAGAATTAGAGCAGTCCAATTAATGCTGTCGGCAACCCAAGCTCTATAAATAGAGGCCGATGAGCTGAAATTCAATCATCCGAAGATTATCCCTCAACTAAGGATTTTCCCCTCGATCCAGACAAACGCGTGAGAAGATGGCTGAGAGTTATTCACCTCCTTCATCCATTCTGAGTGACGGCCGGAGCCTTCAATCGGAGTTAGATCTCGAGAGAGTTAGCTCCTCCACCCATCCATGGCCCCATCGGCAGCCTTGACTCGCATCCGCTGGAAGCAAAGTTTTGCTTCCAGCTGGTCATTTCTTTTTCTTTCTTTTTCTCTATTGTATTGTATGACATTTTGAATTAAGAAATTAATACAATGTGTTTTCAATGCATTTATCTATTCCTTCGACTCCATCACCATCTTCTTGCTTAGCATCTTTACTTTCATTGCAACACTTAGTGGGATTACTTGGGTATTGCATACTTAGTCATGTGGATTAGGAATATGAAACATGTAGCAACCCACCGAGAGGTGTGCGTTGCACGAGTGTGTGAGTAACCTTATTTGCTTAGTGTAAAGCTGCTGCAACACCTATCTATAGGCTAACGCATTGCTTGTCTATGAATGAAGTGGTTGGATGCATTAAGCAAAGTATGTGTTGTTCACTAGGGATAGTAACAATCTTGCGTCAACTAAGTTCATGCGTTTGTCTTGTCTTATGTTGTGCTCACAACCCTTTAGAGCTACTCGAAAGAGATTTTAAAGAAAGAACCTAATGGCTCAAGAGAGCTAGGTTAGAATCTAGACTCGGGAGAGCGAGATTAGATCGACATAAGCAAGAGATAGGGACTTAGAGAAAAGCTCTGTTTGTCAACACTGCATCGCGTGCACCCTAGGAATAGGAATGATGATATGTGGTTGCCTTGTTCGTGTATCATCGCATAGACAAGAATTAGAGGCTTATGTGTAGGCCCTATAGACACCTTTACAGTTACATCGCATGCGTTCTAGCATTAGAAGCCGTAGTATTCGCACCGAGAGGTGGTTTACTATTGTATGAGTGTTGCATGATCGCATTAGTTTGTGTTGACTAGGGTTGCCCTTGCGGTCACTCTTAAGTTTTGCAATGAAAACATCTCCGCATTTTATCTATTTTCTCATACATTTATTTCATGTCAAGGTTGTTGCATCTCTACCTTTCATGCATATTCTCATTGCGTTGTCTGATAGATAGGAGTAGGAGTAGGATTAACTTAACAACATCCACTCTATTATTTTATTCAATCGCCGCATGCACAATCATCGCAAATATATAGCTACAAGTCCCTGTGTTCGACCTCAGATTAACTGAGAAACTTGTGTTCATGTTATAATTAGTGTGAATGTAAGAAAACTTGTGGCAGGATGCATGGTCCACACATACATTCCATTAACGCATTTTTTAGTCTAACGCATGACTATCAACGCATATCTTAGGAACATGCATCGCATACCGCGTCCAAGGGAAGTTGGTTGTTGAGTAAAATTGACTTCCAATATCCCGTCATCAACTTGTGGCAGGACGCATGGTCATCGCATACATTCGATTAACGCATTTTTCAGTCCAACGCATGACCATCGACGCATGACTATCAACGCATATCTTAGGAACATGTGTCGCATACCACGTCCAAGGGAAGTTGGTTGTCGAGTAAAATTGACTTCCAATATCCCGTCATCAACTGCAAATAAGTAATATAAACTAATATTAAATAATCACGTCAACATCGTATTTAACATTCCACAAGGATCACAAATAGTTGCTTCAAAGCCCAAAAACCAACATTTTATGAAAACTCATGAGTAAATAAAACATTTTAGAATTAAAAAAAAAAAAAAAAAAAAACTAAACTCAAGAGTAAAAGTGTAACAAATTGATCAAATATAAACTAAACTTTAAATGTATGGGTAAAATATTTTAAAATAGAAATAAAATTCAGGAAATTTGTACAAATGAAATTGGTAAAAAATGTTAAATGACCCAGTCTTTGAAGAAAATGTCAAGTGACTTTTGCTGACGTCAAATTGAGGTGAAATTACTAAAATATACTCGTCTGCACGCAAAAAAGCACCTCGTTCTTGCTCTCTCACTTGGTATCCCTCTCTCTCTTCTTTTTCCCACTCACAAATCACTATTCTCTTTATGTCTCTCGCTTAAATCTCGGTCTCGGTCCCTCTCGCTCTCTCTCAGTCTCGATCTCTCTCGCTCTCTCTCAGTCTCGATCTCTCTCGCTCTCTCTCTTCCTTTCCTCACTCACAAAATCACTTCTCTCTTGCGCTCTTGCTCACCAAAGTTGGCTGCATTGGAGCTGTTCACGTGGACTCACCGTGTCGAAGAAGAAGACATGCAGAGGAGATGAGATCTAGAGAAAAAGGAAAAGAAACCAAAATAAAGGTCATTTGACTTTTTTTGAAAATTTGGGTCATTTGACATTTTGGGTCCAATTTTTAGGTCATCAGTACAATTATTCCATAAAATTCAAATCCCAAAGCTCATAAACTACTTGAAATGAGCCCAAAGCTCATAAACTACTCGAAATGAGCACAACTCATCTAATACAAAATTTGTACTATCGATCTTAAAGTTAAAGATTTACTTTTTTCATTCTATACGATATTATATTAACAAAGCTCATGAAATAAACAAACATTGTTATTTTGTTTTTCTTAGGGGAATTGGAGCGTATGACAATTTAAGATTTCATTCTCAAAAATGGCAAAACCACCCAGAAATAAGATTTATGGTAAGTCACATGCACATGGCCACAAATTTCTAAATCCCTAATTTGCCCTTATCTGGTTAAGGTCGAGTTATGTATACATAGTAATTGCTAATATTCCTCAAGAACAACTGCCCTCCTAATTTTGCGTTAACATAATCTCCATATTTTATTATTATTTTAGATTCTGTTTAACCACTTTTCAATTAATCTCACATTAATTAAATATCTAGATTTTTCTACCAAATTATATTTTAATCCACATATTATTAAATTTTATTTTATCTTTATATATTTTATTCAAAACTTTGAATGATTTTTCATTACTTTATATGTATTCAATTTTATTCAAATATTTGAATTTTTTTCATAATTTTTGTTATATATATTCTTAATAAAATAGTTGTATATTTATCATATTCTTAATAAATTAGTTTTATATACTGTTTTTGTTATTATTTTAATGATTTGAAAAAAAGAAATATCACTTCGAAAAAAAGGGTCAGCTTTTATTACACAAGTGTTCATCAATTTAGGTTTTGTTGTGGTTTCTTTAACAAGCTACTATTTTTTCTAGGTTTTGTTGTGGTTTCTTTAACAAACTACTATTTTTTTCTATGGCTTTCCAACTGAATAGAAACTCCTTTGATGGTCGATGGGAAGAGAATTCTCACTACCATGATTTTCAAAATTTTGAGGATTGGTTCG
The DNA here is from genome assembly GCF_027475165.1 of Benincasa hispida. Taxonomy (NCBI): domain Eukaryota; kingdom Viridiplantae; phylum Streptophyta; class Magnoliopsida; order Cucurbitales; family Cucurbitaceae; genus Benincasa; species Benincasa hispida. Next base: position 47,036,548 of record NC_143483.1, on the reverse strand, counting down.
GCCAATTTGAATAATTTTGTGGTTGATGTCAGCTTTATCAAAATCCCCAAGTTGATGAAACTACAAATACCAGGTAATTCTAGAATAAGAACAAGGTCGAGTATAGTCGAGTTAAGTATACAGGATAATCACTGATATTCCTTAACAATAATTGCCCCCCTAATTTTGCATGTAGTTAACATAATCTCCATATTTTATTATTATTTTAGATTATGTTTAACCATTTTCAAATTAATCTCACCTTAATTAAATATCCAGATTTTTCTACCAAATTTATATTTTAAATATCTATATATTATTAAATTTTACTTTATCCATATATTTTATTCAAATCTTTGAATGGTTTTTCATTACTTTATACATATTCAACTTATTCAAATCTTTGAATTGTTTTTCATAATTTTATACTACTTTCTTAACAAATTAGTTGTACATTCTCATATTCTTAATAAATTAGTTTTATATATTGTTTTTACTATTATTTAAAAAAAAGAAATATCACCCATAAAAAATGGACATAACTTTTGTTACTCACACAAAGTGTTCATCGATTTAGGTTTTGTTATGGTTTCTTTAACAAGCTACTATTTTTGCTATGACTTTACAACGGATTAAACTCCTCTTTAATGGTCAATGGGATTAGAATTCTCACTACGATGATTTTCGAAATTTTGAGGTGCATATTTCATCAAATTCATCGTTCCAACAATTTGTGGAATATATACAAGGTAAAATTTTTCCTCGGTTGAGTTAACTGTTCATTTGATAATGTATTCCAATTCAGATATTGTTGAAGATAAAGATATTTTGTGGTTGATGTAAGTTTATCAGAGTCTCCAAATTGATGAAACTAAAGGTAATTGTAGAATAAAAAACAAGGTTGAGAACAAGGTTGAGTTATGTTTACAGGTAATTGTTGATATTCCTTAACAAAAACAAGGTTGAGAACAAGGTTGAGTTATGTTTACAGGTAATTGTTGATATTCCTTAACAACTACCCTTCTAATTTTGCTCATATAGTTAACATAATATCTATATTTTATTATTATTTTAGATTTTGTGTAACCACTTTTCGAATTAATCTCACCTTAATTAAATATCCAGATTTTTCTACCAAATTTATATTTTAAATCTCCACATATTATTAAATTTTATTTTATCCATATATTTTATTCAAATCTTTGAATGGTTTTTCATTACTTTATACATATTCAATTTTATTCAAATTTTTGAATTGTTTTTTTATAATTTTATACATACATTTTTAATAAATTAGCTGTACATTATCATATTTTAATAAATTAGTTTTATATACTGTTTTTGCTATAATTTTAACAATCTGGAAAAAAGAAATATCACTTTGTAGGAAATGATCATAATTTTTGTTACTCACACAAAGTGTTCATCGATTTAGGTTTAGTTGTGGTTTCTTCAATAAGCTACGATTTTTGCTATGACTTTATAATGGATTAGACTCATCTTTGATGGTTGATGGGATGAGAATTCTCACTACCATGATTTGTGAAATTTCAAGGCGCATATTCCATCAAATTTATGGGTCCAACAATTTTTGGAATATATCCAAGGTAAATTTTTCCCTCAGTTAACTATATCTCGTTTGACAATGTACCAGATTGGTTCTGCCAATTTGAATCTTATTAAGATTGTTGATGACATGCAGAAATGCACGTCATCTTAGCCCTTTTATTTAGAATTATGAAGGCTGTTAAGCAGAATATGCGGCAATTATGTTAGGAATTCATGAGAAAATGAGTTTGCGTTGTTGAGCATTAAGAATTTCGGCTAACCCAATATTATACATTAAATTGTCTATCTTTGTAGTTAACGCAAAAACCAGACGCAGATGCGGAAGTCGGGCTATCGTATAGACGACCGCATGCGGAGAAATTCTCCATCGCAAACGCGAACGCATACGCATGGGTAATGTGGTAATCGACCGCATGCGTCCATCACATAGGAGTTGCGATCGTCAAGCGATTGCGGTCATCGTGTAGAAGTTGCGGTAATCAAGCGAATGCGGTCATTGCAAGATTGCGGCGAATGTCAAAATAAGAGCAAGTCTATTAATGCTGTCGGTGATCAAGCTCTATAAATAGAAGCCGTTGAGCATAACTTCAGATCATCCAAGGGTTCCTACCTTCAGATGGATCCTTACGATCCAGACAAATGCATGAGAAGAAAGTTTGAGAGTTCTTCATCTCCTTCCTCCATTCTGAGTGACGACCAAAGTCTTTGTCGGAGTTAGATCCTGAGAGAGTCAGCTCCATCACCCTTCGATGGCACCACCGGTAGCCTTGACATACATCTGCTGGAAGTAAGACATTGCTTCCACTAGCCTTTTCCATTTCTCTCATTTTCTTATATTGTATTGTGTTACATTTTGGATTAAGAAATTAATACATTGTGTGTTCAATGCATTTTTATATTTCCTTCGATTCCATCTCCATCTTCCTTTACTTAGCATCCTTAACTTTTATCGCATCACTTAGTGAGACTGTTAAAGTATCGCATATTTAGTCATGTGGCATAGGAATATGAAGCATGTAGCAAACCACCGGGAGGTGTGCGTTGTGTGAGTGTTGTGAGAAAACCTTATTTACTTAGTGTGAAGCTGTAGCAACGCTTGTCTATAAGCAGACGCAATACTTGTCTATGAGTAAAATCAACAACAACCAACTTCCTTGCGGTCAAGCTAGGGTTGGCATGAACACATTAGTTGGCGTTGGCTGGGTTTACCCTTGCGGCCAAGCTAGGGTTGCGATGAAGACATCCCACATTTTATCTATTTTTCCAGACATTTACTATGTGTCAACAGTTGTCGTATCTCTACCTCTCATTCGTATTCTCATCACTTAATCTGTTAGTTAGGAGTAGAAGTAGTTTGTAGCTTATACCCTCCATCATTCTTTTATTTATCTGCCGCAAACACATTACCGCATATATTTAGTTACTAATCCCTGAGTTCGACCTCGGATCACTTGAGAAACTTGCGTTCACATTATACTTGGCGTGAGCGCAAGAAAACTTGTGACGGGAACGCATAGTAATCGCATACATTCATTAACACATAGTTTCATTCCAACGCATGACCACCGACACATGAGAATCAACGTATAATCTAAGACATGCATCGCGTATTGCTTTTACTAATTTTCGTCATCAAGTTTTTGGCGCTGTTGCCGGGGACTTAGAAGCTAATTGTTTGTTGAGTTTTGTGTCTCTGCAGGCAACCTTTTTATCTTGGGATTATTGTAGCTTGTGTGACCAAGTTGGAAACAATATTGAAGTGTAGGCGATGCACCGAAAGCCAATATTGACCCTAAGTAGAAGGGAAATTAGTCGCATGAGCTGAAGGTAATTTTAAGCACATGGTGGGCAATATGCGCCCAACAATTGCCGAAAGTTCCAATGGTCAGGGCAAGCTCTTGACCTAAGCAGTTGAGAGCAACCTTCTGCATGGGAGACTTCTTATGGTAACATCACTCCAATTTCTCCAAGGACGTCTTATGCTCTATCTTTACCTTACTTTCTTAGTTTAGTTTATTTTTATTATTGTTATTTTGGATATGCGGCTGCTTCCTTGGTTGTGGTGTGTTTGCTCCTTGTAGGTGCGAAAATAATTCTCCTCAGTGTGCATTACAACGGAAGAATTCCCTCCATCCTTCAACGCGTGGCTTCAATCGCATGAATTCCAAAGCATGGTCACATGCGTTATTCCCCCTAAGGTTCTTTTCTTGTTATCGTTTATGCATTATCCTTTTGAAATTCTCCTTGTCCGATTGTGTTCCTTTGTGATGCATCTATGATGGTACGTATAATTCACCGCATCTGCTAACTAAGCAAGGCACTCCCTACTTTTAATAGCTTCTTCAAAATTTGAAAGTTTTAAGTTTTATTATGTGCAAAGCTTTGCTCAAACATTTATTACCGCATTCCTGTTGAATTTGTTTTTAGCTTTGCGGTGAGAGCACTGTCAACCTCTAAGTTTGGGGGTGGCAGTGATATCGGAGAATTGTGTTCATTACATTGCGATCATTTCTATGTTAAAAAAATAATTAAAAAAATATTTTGAGAATAGCAATTCCACTGTCAACACAATGGGGAAACCCATGTTGATAAGAGTTAAATTGTGAATGGAACTTACCCGTAGTTGGATGTCCGCATGACACACGTGGGGGCAAGCAAAACGAAGGTAAGTCGTCAGGATCAACGCATAAGCGCAACTCCTCTGTTCGGCGCAAGCCGAATTAAGCAAGACAAGAGTTGAGTTGAATATGGAACACAACTGAAGTTGGATGCCCGCATGACACAAGTGGGGGTAAGCTAAAACGAAGAGGATAACCAAGTTCAACACCGCATTCGAATAAGTAATCGCAAAGTTTTGAATTGTTTTGAACGAATGCATTCTCAAAAACTGAACGCAAAGTTGCGGTGAAAGGATAAAAAGTTTTTGAGCAAAGGCTTGCCAGATTTAAACTTAGAAAATATCTTTTTGAAGAAGCAGCTGAAGTTGAGGAGAGTGTTGCGGGCATGGTCAGTGGTATGGTTAATTATATTCTGAGAGGTTGGTCATCTCAAAGGAAAGTCGGAAGGTGAGTTAGAATTTCTTGAGTATACGCATGCTTGAGGACAAGCATGATTCTAAGTTGGGGGTGTGATAATATGCAGAAATACACATCATCTTAGGCCTTTTATTTAGAATTATGAAGGCTGTTAAGTAGAATATGCGACAATTATGTTAGGAATTCATGAGAAAATGAGTTTGCGTTGTTCAGCATCAAGAATTTCGGCTAACCCAATATTATGCGTTATTATGCGTTAAATTGTCTATCTTTATAATTAATGCAAAAAGCAGACGCAGATGCGAAAGTCGGGCTATCGTATAGATGACCGCATGCGGAGAAATTCTCCATCGCAAACGCGAACGCATACGTTCAATGCATGGGTAATGCGGTAATCGACCGCATGCGTCCATTGCATAGGAGTTGTGATCGTCAAGCGATTGCGGTCATCGTGTAGAAGTTGTGGTAATCAAGAGAATGCGGTCATTGCAAGATTGCAGCTACACGATGATAACCATAATAGAGGGATGAACGCAAGGTTGGTGGAATGAAAGCATCAACGCATATCTCGAGAAAATCAAAAGATGATGTTGACGTTTCACCTACCACGCCGTTAGTAGCAGAGATTCAGAAAAGGACCATCACATCATGAAGGTCAAAATTAGAGTAGGTCTATTAATGATGTCAGCGATCAAGCTCTATAAATAGAAGCCGCTGAGCATAACTTCAGATCATCCAAGATTCAATGCATTTCTATATTTCCTTCGATTCCATCTCCATCTTCCTTTACTTAGCATCCTTAACTTTTATCGCATCACTTAGTGAGACTGTTAAAGTATCGCATACTTAGTCATGTGGCATAGGAATATGAAGCATGTAGCAAACCACCGGGAGGTGTGCGTTGCGTGAGTGTTGTGAGAAAACCTTATTTACTTAGTGTGAAGCTGTAGCAAACGCTTATTTATAAGCAGACGCAATACTTGTCTATGAGTAAAATCAACAACAACCAACTTCCTGGGAGGGTAAGTGGTTGGTCGCATTAAGCAGTGTAAGCAAGTGTTCATTAGAGATAGGAATAATCTTACGTCAACTAGGCTTTTGCGATTACCTTGTCTTATGTATGCGTCCATCACACCTTTAGAGCTACTTGAGAGAGAGTTTAAAGAAAGAACCTAAGACTTGAGAGAGCTAGGTTAGAATCGATGCTTGGGAAAGCTAGATTAAGATCGCATAAGCAAGAATGGAGACTTAGAATTAAGTTCCGTTTGCTAATACAAACCACGTGCATTTACGACGGGCGTGTATGGCATGAACGCATTGGCTGGGGTTTCCCTTGCAGTCAAGCTAGGTTTGCGATGAAGACATCCCATATTTTATCTGTTTTTCCACGCATTTACTACGCGTCAACAGTTGTCGTATCTCTACCTCTCATTCGTATTCTCACCGCTTAATCTGTTAGTTAGGAGTAGGAGTAGTTTGTAGCTTATACCCTCCATCATTCTTTTATTTATCCGTCGCAAACACATTACCGCATACATTTAGTTACAAGTCCCTGAGTTCGACCTCAGATCACCCGAGAAACTTGCGTTCGCGTTATACTTGGTGTGAGCGCAAGAAAACTTGTGATGGGAATGCATGGTCATCGTATACATTCGTTAACGCATAGTTTCATTCCAACGCAGGACCACCGATGCATGAGAATCAACGCATAATCTAAGACATGCATCGTGTATTGCGTTTACTAATTTTCGTCATCAATTGTTGAAGATAAAGATATTTTGTGGTTGATGTTAGTTTTAACAGAGTCCCCCCAAATTGATTTATGTGTAGTGGTTGACCATGTCTCGTCTGTTGTCACGAACACTGAAAGTACACTATGATTTGAATAATGAATTAGCAGATATTGTTCATTCTTCCCAACCTCTTGAGGGCAACACTGAAATCGTTGATTTCCAAGATTTCAATTTCTTTCAATCTTGTATTCCCACTAGAGTAGATTTACTTTTTAAGAGTAAGTTTGTATTGAAGAAAACAGTTTATTTCTTGTACACGTGGATTAGACACTTTGTCGGAATGCATTGTTTAGTGTGTGATAGTTGTCTAGGTAAAGTGTATTTGTTGTTTTCAAACGGTTTTGAAACTCTCACACCTTTAAAATTCTATGTAGGGTAGTTTTGACAATTGTGAATAATTATTTTCTAATTTTATAATCCATTTTGCTATTTTTTTAGTTTTAAAATTTTTTTTGCTATTTATCCAATAAAAACTTAAATTTTGCTATTTATCTAGTAGTCTTTTTTCTTACCACCTCCAAAATATATATCAAGTGGAAGCTGACAAAAATATGGGCCTAGCTCCTACAACGAGGGAAGGGGATAGGCCCATTCAACCTCCATGTGGGCCTGTCCCAGGCCTATTAAACCTTCATGCGGGCCTGTCCCAGGCCCATTAAACCTTCATGCGGGCCTGTCTAGGGCTTCATTTCCTTCAAGTTCCAACTGAAATGGCGGCCACAGTTCTCCTCTCCTCCATCTCCTCTCTCACCTACTTATTATGTTAATATCTACGTTTTCCAGATTCAATTTTTTTTGATTTGTACTATTCTAAATCCCTAGAACTGCTAAGCTGCTCTGGTTTTTGGGGATTTTAGGGGCTTGATCTGGTGGGTTTACGGTCAAATTTTGCAGCTTTTCGAGGTCCTTTTTGTTGGCTTGCTTTCTGTCGGAAGTTAGAAAATGTTTTTGGTCGATTGGTTCTATGGAGTTCTTGCATCCCTTGGGTTGTGGCAAAAGGAGGCCAAGATCCTTTTCTTAGGGCTCGACAATGCTGGCAAAACGACCTTGCTTCATATGTTGAAAGATGAGGTACATTTCTTTATGACTCTTAAGTTTAATTTCTCAATTCATTTTGTTCAATCAGTGTACATGATTGGAAATCGATGAAATGCATTCCATGGCAAAATAGCAATGCCGCAAGTCTCGAATCTTGATTGATTGTTGTTTCTAGATTATATTTTAGTTCCGGATCATTTCCCACATGACGGGATATATGGAAATCTTTTCCTTCGAGGGAAACAAGATGTTTGGATTTAGAATTCAGAAAGCGTAAAATGGTTGCTTTTCCCTATTTCTCGATGTTTTTGAAATCTGATTTGTTGCTTAGATTTACTAGAAGGCTAATTAAAGAGTTCATTTGGTTAACCTGTTGTCATATTGCAGAGATTAGTTCAACACCAGCCGACCCAGCATCCAACTTCCGAAGAGTTGAGTATTGGTAAGATCAAGTTCAAGGCCTTTGACCTTGGAGGGCATCAGATTGCTCGCCGAGTTTGGAAAGATTACTATGCTAAGGTATATTTTGTTCTCCTCCTTTATTTGATCTTCCCGATTCTGGATGTTTAAAACCGATATCGAGAACTACATGGGTCGAACCACCCATTTAGTGGTTGTATTTTATTTGAGTTGAAAGTTTCATTTGACGGAATGAATAGTTTTCTGCATATAGGAGGGTTGAATTTCTTGAGATATGCAATTCTTCCACTCCGTGTTATTTTTAACTCAAGATGTTGTGAAGTCTATTTGAACTCTGAACTATCTCACCAGATTTGAAATGTTTCTGTGCCTTCATAATCCTAGAGAGTGCTTTCCTTTTTTTTCTGATTCATGGGAGGCAGAAAATCTGTAATTATTATTGCATCCCTTCTGTGCCTTCATAATCCTTGCTGAATACTCGTTCATCATGTAACATATTTGAGATCCAAAGTACTGGGTTAACACATGTCCATCGAGGAAAGATCAACATCTTTGCTTCCAAAGGCTCACTATGGTTTCAACACATTGAGTTCCTCTAAATGTACTTTCTTACCATTCTCAAAATGTTTCCTTGCCTTCATAATCGCAGACAAACTTTTTGTATTTTTCTGATTCATGGGAGGCAAATATTACATGGTTATTCGCTGATAGCACATCTTTTTTAAAAGATCTGCTTATAGTTCATAACCATACATTGTTTCATCCTTTAAACCATTTACTTGCAAGTCATATTGACTGCATATGTTATACCTCTTTTACTAGATTTGAAATCTCAAGTACCTCATTGCTGTTTTGGCTTTGGCGTGATGGAAAGATTGAAACCTTAGCTTCAAAATGCTACCCACAATTTTAATATACATTGATTTTATCGACCACCTTTGCGTTTATTTTAACTCTAGGCCATTTCATCATGTTCAAAATGTTTCTCTGCCTTCATAATCCCGGATTAACCTCCTTTTGTTTTTCTGATTCATGGGAGGCATAAATTATATGGTTGTTCGCTGATAGCATGTCTTCTCATTGAAAGGGTCTGCTTTTAGTACATAACCATACATTTTTGTTTTTAGTACATTACTGCACATTTTTCGCTTCGTTACTGGACTTACCATTTTGTCTACCTTTGAAGTTTGAATTGTCTAGCTTTCTTCAAAATGTTCTGCCTTCATAATCCCAGACAAAATTCTGTGTTTTTCTGATTCATGGGAGGCAGAAATTATATGGTTATTCGCTGATAGCATATCTTCTCATTGAAAAGGGTCTGCTTTTAGTAAATAACCGTACATTTTTCTTGTCATTGAAACTATTCTGGAACTATAATTGTTCCCACTCAATATTCTTAAAGACATTTACCATATTTGACGTCCAATGTGCTGAATTACAATATTGTCTTCTTTGTGGAAAGGACCGAAAGCTTTACTTTCAAATATTACCTACAGTTATCAATATCATACATCGTTTTGTCTCCCTTTGCAGTTTTGTGAACTTTGAACCATCTTAGTGCTTTCATAATGCCTTCATAATCCCAGACAAACCATTTTTTGTGTTTTTCTGATTCATGGAAGGCAGAGATCACATGGTTATTCGCTGATAGTACATCTTCTACTGGAAACGGTTTGCTTTTAGTACATAACCATACATTTTCCTCATTGATGGAACCAATCTTCGGAAGTTAAATTATATGTTGATTTTATGTATGACATTTTCCATACCCAAGATCCCAAGTTCTGAGCTTTCGTATTGCCTGCTTGGTAGAGGAAAGATCGAGAATTGGGTTTGAACATACATTGATTTTGCCTAAATTCTGAAAATGCTCATTGTTTTAAAAATGTTTTCCCGCCTTCATAATCCCAGCCAAACAGTTTTTGTGTTTTTCTGATTCATGGGAGGTGGAAATTACATGGTTATTCGCTGATAGCATATCTTCTCATTGAAAGGGTCTGCTTTTAGTATGTGACCGCAAATTTTTCTTGTCACTAAAACCATTCTTCAACTATAAATTTTACCTACTGATATCTTATGCCTTTTTAACTTATTTGAGATCTTAAGTACTTGATTACTATAATGGCTTGTGCAAGGAGGAGAAATAGTAACCTTTGCTTCCAAATGCTAACTATGGTTTAACATATATGTTGAATTCATCTACCTTTGTGAAACTATGGCTATAAGATGGCCTTTAACAAGTTTCAAATCATTTGTTTTTCGACACTATCTTTGTAAAGGACAAGCTCTGTTTAGAGCTGTGTTTATGGTCTGTCATAGGATCTTATATGCCATTGGCGGCTGGGTTCGTCTAGCCTTGTGTTGCTCGGATTGTATAGTTCCTTAACATGTCAACATCTTTTACTGAAAATGCTGTGTCGTCGTGTGAAGGTGGATGCAGTAGTTTATCTGGTCGATGCACATGACAAGGAGAGATTTGTAGAGTCAAAGAAAGAGTTGGACGCTCTCCTCTCCGATGAAGCATTAGCCGATGTTCCATTTCTGATTCTAGGCAATAAGATTGATATTCCATATGCTGCATCAGAAGACGAGTTACGGTACAACTTAGGCCTGACAAACTTCACCACTGGCAAGGGCAAGGTAAGCCTGGTTGACTCAAATGTTCGCCCTCTGGAGGTTTTCATGTGTAGCATTGTCAGGAAAATGGGTTATGGGGATGGTTTCAAATGGCTTTCTCAGTACATTAAGTAGATTTTATTTCTTTGTGCTGAGAAACAAATTATTTGTTCAACCTTTTACCTGTCATTCTGTTGGTATGAATCTATGAGTGGTAAGATCTGTTTTTTACCTTTTTCATTTCCAATTGAAACTCCCCCCACACCAAAATTTGATTATAAATGTTGTAGTGAACTGGCTACTCTATTCATCATTGCTTCTCTCCCCATACACTTGTGGACAGTGGACATTTCTCTCTCACATTGGGTTTTTTTTTTTTTTTTTTTTTTTTTTTTTTTTTTTTTTTTTTTTTTTAAAAAAAAATTCTTTCTTTTGATTTAAAATATTGCAGGGTGAGATATTGGAAGATTGACCTTTAGGATTGATAATTAGTGCTTTATTCATCAAACTCGGTTTGGTTGATACATATCACTCAAATGTTCTTAAAAAAATTATTGAAGTTGATTGCACGTGAATAACGACAATAAGTATTTTGATTAAACAATTGGAAGAAAATTAACATGAATTAATTTGAGTTCTTTTAGTTGATTGTTGGTCTCACCCCGTAAGATAGGTGGAGTTGTGTGCCCAGCAGTGTGGCTCAAAATAATAGCAAGACACAACAATTTACTGACGTTTAAGTTGTTGAAAAGACCCATTAAAGGACGTGTGATAAAAGTCTATCACATATGTACATAAAATAGACAATGAGTTAATTATAGTATTTAATAATGATAGCTCGACCAAACATGAAGTTTAAGATTTTAGTCTTCCACCTTACATAATACCAAAACATTGATTATCTTTTTAAAGGTTAATAGTTTAATCATGTTCTTGGTATATCAATGATAATCATCTACCAACATACTTGAATAAAAAGATAATTACATATAAATATAAATATGTACACAATTTTTTGATGTTATATTTGTAAATTAATTTTTTATACGATAAATTTACAAATATGGCAACGAGATTATATATATATATGTATGTATTTTGTTGAAATTAGAGTCAACAACCTTGTATTTTATATGGAGATTCAACTCAACACAATGGGGATGTAGCTCAGATGGTAGAGCGCTCGCTTAGCATGCGAGAGGTACGGGGATCGATACCCTGCATCTCCAAATGTTTTTTTTGTCATATTTTCGTACTCATCACCATCACCCAAAAGAAAAAAAAAATGAAATTGATGTTGTTAGTCACAAAGTTGGATAAAAAGTGATGGGGATCTAAATCACCATAAATGGTAAAACGCTCACTTAGCATGTGAGAGGTATGGGGCCGATACCCTGCAACTCCATTTTTTTTTTTTGTTAGCTTCATTCTGCATCATCAGGACTAAGGACCCAAAACCAAAAAGAAAAAAATAACAATAATTAAAAGGTAATTTAATTGATATGGTTTGGGTCAAAATTTACCTAATGGGAGAAAACTGAAAAATTAAAAGTCTACTTATTGAACCGTTGGAAATGGTAGGATCCTCTGAACAGTGAACCGTTAAGATCTATTTATTGAACCATTAGAAATGGTAGGATCCTCGGAACGACGAACAGTGAACCGTTAAGACATGGCGGTCAAGCAAAGAGCAAAACTTGCAAAACAGAAACTCGTTATAGGCTGAGTCGTGGAGCTCGCTCTCTTTAAGACGTTTCACGGCTCTGTCCAAGTGTGCAAGTAGGTCTGAAAATTTCCATGTTGTCCCCAGGATAAAACAACTAAAAGAACCCGATCGAAAATGCACTGTAACTGATCGGAACACACATCCTTTCAAAACTCACTGTTCTGAAAGCTAAAATGGAGGAGGAAACGATTGTGCCCCTCGAATTGCTGAAGGCCAGAACTTTTATAGGCCTTCAATGATGAACCGTAGGGAGCGAGAAGTGCTCTCTGCCACAGAACGTGCGCGGACGGAATGGAAGGACCGTTTCCTCTTTTTTTTTTTCGGTTAAAAAATAGAAAAACAACAATAATAAAATAAAATAATATTTTTATTCAATATAATCATCACACACCTCGCCACGCTCGACTGGGGGGCGGCGCACGTGTGGGACGTCCACCGAACCTACATTGATCTATCTCCTCACTCCCTCTAAAACATGGGTACCCTTTAGGGCCCAAACCCAAAACTCAAGATTGGAGTACATAAAAGAGACTTCCAACACCAAATTTTTCAATGTGGGATTCTCCAACCAAAAAGGTTGGTTCCCTCTTTGTTTTGAAAGTTAAATTTTCAGCCAACAATCCCCCATTTGGAAATTTAAACAAAAAGAAAAAGAGAGAAAAGATTTTCATCGAACAGTTTCAGTCTATACAACACTGTGTATAAGCAAAGGTGTCTTACGACTTGAACCTTTATATAGTGTAGATGATTCATAATATACTAGAGTAACCCTTGGTTTTGAACTCTATCTCTAACAGCATCTCACACAGAGTATTATTAGGGTGTAGTACGAAAGCCCGTGCTTTAAGGTTTAGCACGTGAATCCTGGTTTAGTGAATGCTCTAGAGAGTTTGCTTAAGAACTCCATAAGACACAGATGGAGGTAATTCTAGTGACAGAGGATAAGGTGTCAAAGAAATCTACGTTTTCTCTTTGTCTAGAGCCTTTTGTTACTAACCTGGCTTTAAATTTATCGACAGTCCCATTAGGTCTAAGTTTCCTCCTCAAGATCCATTTTCACCCTATTGTCTTACATCCTGGGGGTAGATCTACTAAGTGCCAAGTCCTATTTGACTCAAGTGAGTCCATCTCATTATTTATGGCTTCTTGCCATAGGTTGGCATCTATTGAGGACAAGGCAACTCTCAGATCTTTAGGGTCTTCTTCTACATTGTAGGTCAGGAAGTTATTTATGAAATCTTTGGTGGTTCTTGCTCTTTTGCTTCTTCTAGGTTATGGGTTAGTTTCCTCTCTACGGTTAGGATTTCTAACTAGGGTTATACTATTTGATCCAAAGCCCCCACTATTTCTTGATTTAAAGGGAATTCTATCTTCAAAGTAGTCGACATCATTTGACTCAATGTTCACTTGGTTTCTTAGATCATAGAACCTGTAGGCTTTACTATTTAAGGCATGACCTATAAAGACACACTCGTAAGCTTTACTAGCAAACTTTCTCCTTTTTGGGTCAAGAATCTTTACAAAGGCTAGACAACCCCAAGTTCTAAAGTAGGAAAAGTTTGCTTTCTTATTCTTGAGAATTTCGTAAGGTGAAGTTTTGTTTTTATATTTTGGGATTCTATTTAGGACATAACACACGGTAAGGATGATTTCACCCCACCAATAAGACGCGACTCCTAAACTAAGTAAAATAGCAACTACTAGCTCAGCTAAAGTTCTATTTTTCCTTTCGGCTTTTCCATTCATTTTAGGAGAGTAAGGTCGGTTTTTTTCGTGTATTATTCCATGTGAGTTAAAAAACTCATTAAAACTGTCCGAGTCGTACTCGGTTCCCCTATCACTACGAAGCCTTTTAACCTTTCTATTAAACTGATTCTCTATTTCAGAAACAAAAAGTTTGAATGCATCAAAAGCATCACTTTTGTTTTTCAGCAAGTATACAAAAGTAAAATCAGAGCAGTCGTCAATAAAAGTAATGAAATATCTTTTACTGTTCCTATCAAGATGCCATCAAATTCACAAACATCAAAATGAATCAAATCTAGAGGCTCAGAATTCCTAAGTACAGATTTGTGCGGAGTTTTAGGAATTTTAGCCTGACTACAATACTTGCATTTATCAAAATCAATCGTGGATAACTTAGGTATCATTTCCAGCCTAATCATATTACTAATTAAATTCTTATTCACATGACAGAGTCTAGAATGCCAAATATTCATAGAACACAACATATACACAGAAGATTTCATTTTATTAAGGTCTAAATTTAATTTGAACATTTCCTCAGTAGCATACCCTTTTTCTACAAATACATTATTTTTGGTAAGGGTATATAAGTCTGCCCCTATAGTTTGAGTAAACTTGACTTTGTTGAGGAGATAGTCCGAAACCAAATTATTTCTTATCTCCGGAGTGTGCAAAACGTCCTTCAATGTGAGACTATTCCCAGAGGTAAACTTCAGTTCCACCTCGCCGTTTCCAGCAACTTTTGTGGAGTAGTGATTGTAATGTTAAAAATGGAATGTTATGCTGTGTTATAGCTTATGCACACTACTGATGAAAGAATAAGTCATACAAGCTCATGTTCCCAGCAACGGCGCCATAAACTTGTAAACGCTAAAGATGGTTTTCTTTATTATGCGTGCACTATGCCATGAACTTGACACGATGTTTTTATATCTTTATTCTTTATGCGATACTACTTCTAAATATGCGTTGTTAATGATTTGCTTGTAGTATAGGATAGAGTAATGCGTGTCATAAGTTTCCTTGTCCTGAAACCAAGTATAATTCCAACGCAAGTTTCTCAGAATAATTCGAGGTCGAACACAGGGGTTGTTTTCGTTAATGCATTACTTTTGTGATACATGCGACCGGTTTTTACAATTAATAAAGAATTGGTTTATACAAGAATTTAAAGTGCGATGAAATAAAATGCGTTGATAAAATAAATTGCATTGAAAATAAAATCCTAACCTAATATGATACAAGATACAAGATACATGATATTGAGTTCGAGACTGGTTGTGAAGTTATACAAAGGATCGTGGTATGTGATGGCAAGTCTTTATGGATGAATTAAAAATAGAAGGAATGAATAGTAAAAACATCGCAAGTTTGTTAATTGCGTTAAAGATGTAACTAAGGTTCCGCTTTCCCTTGGCATACACCTTTCGGTGATTGGCTGCGTTCCCACATCTCTATGGTAAAACAGGGATGAACGTGATGAACGCAAGGTTGCTTCCATCTCTGGAAGTACTTCTCGCTTTAGTTAACACATTCTTCCAACCTTCTCTCGATAGGCAGAATAACATCTTCACTTCTGCTCTCACAGGTGAAGATGCCATCGAGCATGCTTTAACTAAACATAATTATTTCCTTAACACAAATTAATTTACTTGCTTAATTCTTGCTATTTACCCAGGGAATTAGGAAAACATCATGGAGAAAATGGATTATGGATGAACGGAAATAGACAGAGAGATGACAATGGTAATGATCATAACATTTAATACTAAGATTAAGCATTCAATACATGGTGTGAATGAAAGATTAAGAAGATGAATACAAGTGATGAAATAGAGATTAGAAACAAATATAGAAAAGTATCAATGTCTTGACACAGATTCTGAACGGAGGTTTTGCTTGCCGGCGTGTGGTAGAAATGGAGAGGAGAGCTTCCCTCTCAGGCTTGCTCTTTTGGTAGAAATGACCTTTGTACAGAGCTTCAACAGCGGGGATTGGAAGGATTCTTTGCTCGGAGACTCACCTCTCAGCCTTATCTCATGATTATCTCAGATCTACTCTGGAAATCGAGCCAGACTAGTCTTTCTTTCAAATCAGTATATACACGTCTCTATGTATTCAAGTATATTTCTCAGTGAATTTGCAGAATCTATTTAAAGATGAAGCTTGGCTCTTTGACTTCGTGGTTCCCATTTTATGGTTATGGTAGTTCCTGAAATGGCGGAGTGAATATTCCTTCTGTTACGCAATCAACCCGTCAGAAATGCACAATTGAAAGTTGTACATCCGTCTGAATCCTCCGCAAATGCATTACTCTTTACATCTTCGATCGATCGCCGCATGTGGTGTTATTTTTTATTACCACATGTGGTTGAATTTGCATTGATCGCTAAGCTCTTGATCGATTATCGCATGCGCCGTCATTGCGTTGATCATCTCTTCATTCCTGAATGATGGGTGCAATGCGACGTAGATGCGTTGTTTCTTTTATCTTTGAGCCATTAACGCATGTGATGATTGATTTCCTGCAAAACAGAAATTAAAACACTCTATTCTACCATCGCAATGGTGTTAGTGGGTGTATTGACGACATTTTATAATTCTCGCATTTCTTAACCAATTTCTATACTATCGACACAACTTTTCTTTCTTTTAGGCGCAATATCTAAATAAAACAGTATAAATAACTTGTATTTCTACAAGTTATCATACCCCCAAATTTAGATACATGCTTGTCCTCAAGCATATCTTCTACTAAGGCAATATTGTTCAGTTCTTATCCTAAATTTTTGTGTCGATTGGTTGCTTCGAATGCTCTACCTAGGCAATATTACTTAACAACGCAATTTCTTTCTATCCTTGATAATTCCTAAACATGCCTTACTTTATTTTTCTATACAACAGATCTCTACTAAAAAATTTCCTTCTAGTTTTGAAAAGAATCTTTACCTCTTCTTGCAAAAACAACTTGATGCGTCTTGAATGCGATGGTCGGGTTGCATTGTTTTATTAAAGACTTTTGATCATGGTTACACCCTTCGTTTTGGCTTGTTCCCACGGGTGTCATGCGAACATCCAACTACGGTTGTGTGCTAATCTCAACTTCAACTCTTGATTTTCAGCTAAGTTTAACTTTTGCTGGTCAGAGGAGTTATCTCTTATATTCTTTTATTTTTCTCTCATTTTTTTTTCTCTTTTCATATTGTGTCGTTCTTGGAAACCCACCTTCGTTTTGGCTTACTCCCACGGGTATCATGTAGACATCCAACTACGAGCTGGTTCCTTTCACAACTAACTCTTATCAGGTTGGGAATGTTTTGGAATTTCCCTTACGCTGACATTGGAGTTTCGTATGTTTTTTATGTTTTTTTTTTTTTTTTTTTTTTTTTTTTTTTTTTTTATAATGGATGCATTTTCTTAATGATCGCATCTGCTCAGACCTTTCCCACCCCTAAATTTAGAGATGCGCAAGGTCCTCATTGCGTCGATTTGGACATAATACACAAACACTTAGTCAAAATTTTGAAACGAAGGTTTGAGCAGAATTTTGAAGGATAAAAGGTAAAGTAGTGCTATTGCTACGAATTATTTAAGTGTTAGTCAGAAAATACAAAGTGTGGGAAATGTTACTAAGTGTATGCATGTAAGTCATCATGGCAACGCAATGAATAACACAAGATAAAAGATAAAGAACATCGCAATAATTGACAAAGGACGATAAAGAAGAGGCTAACGCATACAGAAAGAATTGTTACTCAGTTGTATTAAAAATTAACCAAGTATACAAAGAATTACAAATAACGCAATACAAAAGCATGTACAAAGAATCAAGAATTAGCTTCTATATGTAGAAAAAGAATGAAGAATTTATCTTTTGTATTTGATTCAGACGGGTGCACGATTGAAAATTAACACCACACTTCCATTAACGCAAATGCATCTTTGCAGAAGATGGGCAACGACGCATGTATCAATGCAACACACCCCTTAATTCAACACATTTCTAGAGGACAAACGCACGGTATTTCTACTAGCACAACACTACCTCAACTTAGTACGTCTTCGTTAAGGACGGGCGAAAAATACATACGAGCACAACACACCCCTAAGCACAATGCATTTGGGTTGGAAAGGATTCTTTGCTCGGAGACTCACCTCTTGATCTTATCTCGTGATTATCCCGGATCTACTCTGGAAACTGCTTCAGACCAATCTGTCTCTCAGATCAGTATATACACGTCTCTATGTATTCAAGTATATTTCTCAGTGAATTTGTATAAGCTATTTATAGATGAAGCTTGGCTCTTTGACTTCGTGGTCCCCACTTTATGGTTATGGTAGTTCCTGAAATGGCGAAGTAAATATTCCTTCTGAAATGCAATCAACCCATCAAAAATGCACAACTGAAAGCTGTACATCCGTCCGAATCCTCCGCAAATGTGTTGCTCTTTACATATTCGATTGATCGCCGCATGCAGTGTTATTGATTTAGTAAAAGATATGCTTGAGGACAAGCATATATCTAAATTTAGATATATGTTATAACTTGTAGAAATACAAGTTTTTTGTACTGCTTTATCTAGATATTGCGGTCAAAAGAGATTAAATATGCGCCAATTGTATGGAAATTAGCTTAGAAATACAATAATTGTGAATTATCGCAATTACATCCATTAACATTGTTAAGATGGAAGAAAAGGAGATTTCTACTCTGTTTTGTAGGAAACCAAGTCACCGCTTGTGATCAAGGCTCAAGAAGAACTGACCAACGCATCTTTGTCACATTGCGCCCATCAATCAATACTGAAAAGATGATTAACGCAATGACGGCGCAATGCGACAGTCGATCCAGAGCTGACTTTCAACCGCATGCAGTAATAAAAACAATACCGCATGCAAACACTCGATTGAAAGATGCAGCTGAGCAATGCAAAAGCAGAGGATTGTGACACGTGTACAACTAACGGTTGTATAGATTCGACGGTCTGATTGCATAACAGAAGGAATAATATCCCTCAATCTTTGGAATTTCCATGACAATAAGTGGGGACCACAAGGCCGGAGTCAAAGATCTTCACCTATAAATACCCCATAGAATTTACAGGAAAAGAGGTTACTCGATACGGGGCTAATTGTTGCTATTATATTGAGAAAAAGGCTGAGCTTAGTGTTAAATTGAAGAAATCCGGGAAGAAGAAGAGGCAAGACCAAGAGGTGAGTCTCAGTTTTCATTTGCCAGATCCCTGCCGCGAAGCTCTTTTACTCAGATCCTTGCTATCGGTTGAGCAAGCCTGAGAGGGAAGCTCATCCATCCGTCCAATCCATCCAATCCGACAAGCAGGTCTCAATCTAAATCGGTGCTGAGATGTTGCTGCTATTTGTATATGTTCTATCTCTTTTCATCATCGTAGTTCATCTTCTTTATCTCTATATTCACACACCATGTATCAGACGCTAGATTTATTGAATGTCTTGATCGCTTTCATCACCACTTTTCTGTCTATTTCCGTTCCTCATTTTATCGCTTTCTTCATGATATGTTCTTAATCCCTTGGTAGTTAATATGAATTAAACGAGTACTTAATTTGTGTTAAAGAGATAAATTGCGTTTAGTTAAGGCATGCTAGACGACCTCTTCACCTGTGAGAGCAGAAGTGAAGATGTCGTTCTAATTTATCGAGAGAATGTCAGAAGAATGCGTTAACTAGAGCGAGTAGTACTTCCAAACAAGGAAGTAACCTTGCGTTCATTACGTTCGTCTCTGTTTCACCACAGACATGTGGGAAATCGGCCGATCACTGAAAGGTGTATGCTAAGGGAAAAACGGAACTGTACTTATCACTTCAATGCAATTAAGAACTTGCGATAGTTATATTAGTTATCTTTCTATTCTGTTTCATACATAAGACTTGCCGCCGCATTACATGATCTTTGTAGAATCTTCACAGCCAACCTTGACCTCAGTATCTTTTATCATGAAGTCTGTATCTTGTACCATCTTAGCTTAGGTTTACTGCACTTTATTTTAATATCGCATTTTTACTGCTTTCCTTTACTTTATTGCAATTTTTATATACTTGCACAACCTATACTTTTAAAGATTGAAAAACCTGGTCGCATGTATCATAAACATAATGCAATAACCTCAAACAGTCCCTGTGTTCGACCTCGGATCGCATCGAGAAACTTGCGATGGAATTATACTTGGTTCCAACGTAAGGAAACTTGTGACAACGCATAGAATACTACTAGAACATCTATGAATAACGCATATCTAGAAGTAGTATTGCATGAATTTAGTCAAGTCAGGGCATTGTTGTATATCAATCGGCTTGAACTGTGCGTGCATCGTATAGCATAACTCCAACGTTATAAGTTTATGGTGCCGTTGCTGAGGATATGGTTAACGGTTTATTATTTAAGTGTGTTTGTGGTATTTTGTAGGACAGATCTCATTGTACTGACTATTCAACGCGAAAAACAGCTTGACAGTTTATAAGTACTGGTGCTAAACCAGAATTCGAAGCTGACCCTGAGATCAAGTGTACCTTTCGTGCATGGGCACGTCAGAATCGAATTAGGAAAAAGAAGGCAGCAAGTATGGCAGACAATAACGATAATGCGGTATCGGTAGTGAATTAAGGAGCTGTTCGACTAGCGCATGATCCTTTCTTCTTGGCAGCTAACCACAACATTCCCATGAGGAATTACGTAACACCCAACCTGTATGACTTTTCGCCTGGGATTTCGAGGCCTACTGTTGAGGAGAATGCAAGGTTTGAAATTAAGCTGGTCATGCTTCAGATGATCCAAAATGTCGGGCAATTTAGGGGCTGTAAGGTGAAGACCCACACGCCCACCTGACCAGCTTTGCCGAAATGTACAACAACTTCTCTCTACCTGGCGTAAGCCCGAAGAATATAAGACTATATTTGTTCCCTTACACTTTGAGGGATGAGGCCAAGAAGTGGGCTCACTCATTGGAGCCAAATGAGATAACATCGTGGGACCAATTGGTGGAGCGATTTATGAAGAAGTTCTTCCTACCAGCCGTCAACGCAAGGCGACGGAAGGACGTGCTGAACTTCGACCAGAAGAAGAATGAGACCCTGAGCACCGCCTGGGTGCGTTTTAGAAGACTGGTGAAAAATTGCCCGCATATCGGGATCCCCGATTGTGTCCTGATGGAAACTTTTTATAACGGTCTGAACAGATCAACGCAGACTATTGCTGATTCCTCCGCGGTAGGAGGTCTTATGTATAAAACATACACAGAGGCTAAGGTCATCTTGGACTATTGAATCGATGATGGATATGGAGGCTGAAGCATCGATAGACGAAAGAATGAAACTGCCATTGTCCCTGCAGAGACAATGACCATGTTGGCCGCACAAATGGTCGCGATGACTTTTATCCTCTAATCAATGGCAATTAATAAAGGAGTCATCCCTCAACAATCAGCATAATCTCTTGCGTCGGCTCAAGTGGCCGCAATAAGTTGCGTCAATTGTTGAGGGGCTCATGCAGTTGAAATGTGCCCATCGAACATCCAACAACCATCTAGAACAATCCCTTCAACAACACCTATAATCTTGGCTGGAGAAGCCATCCTAACTTCGGTTGAGGAGGAAATCCCAACCAAGGGGGGCCAATCAACCATCAAAGTGGCAGTCGAGGGAATCCCCCTTTTCACCAAAATTCAAATCAAGGGCAGCCGAGATAGTCGCATCACCAGCAACCCTCATCTTCTAACACTTCTGAAAGCTCTTTGGAGACACTGCTGAAGCAATATATGGATAAAAATGACACAGTGATGCAAGCGGGGGCGTCTTCAATTAGAAATTTGGAGACTAGGTGGGTCAGCTAGCTTCCGAGCTGAGAAGCAGAGCACCAGGAACGTTGCCCAGCAATTTAGAAGCCCCGGGATCTACAGGAAAGGAGCAATGTCCCTAGGATATTGGGCAGGCAAGTAGGAACACCTACGGAGATGTGGATTGCGCTCATTCAAGAAACGCATATGTCGGTCCATATCTCACCACTATGTTTAATGCTTTCTTAAATTTCTATCTCTTTAAATTCTTGAATTTTGTCTTCACTTGCTTATTTAATTCGTTATTGGTTTTATGACTTTAATTCTTCATTTATTTCCTTGGCATTTATTTCCGTATAGTCTTTAATTCTTTAAGCTTTTCCATAATTAATGTGTTGAGCTTTAAATGGTGAATGATTGAGTAATAAAGAAAAATTGATTGCTGCAAGCCATAGTACTTGCGTTGATGAAAAAAAAAATATAAAATCATATAATCAACAACAAGTATGCAAGACAACAATGGACACATTTTGAACCAATAAGATACGTTTGCGTTCACCCAACTCAACTGTATTGAGCTGAGGGGTGTGTTGCGCTCGCATATGACCTTTGCCCGCCTTAGCTAAATGCACTATGTTGAGGTATCCTCCAGAAATGTGTTTGGTTAAGGGGTGTGTTGCGGGGATGTATACGTTGTTGCCTGTCCTCTGCGAAGATGCATTTGCGTTGGTGAGCACATTGCGTTAATCTTTATCTTGCGTCCATTCGAATAAAATATTAAAGAAAATTCTTTTTGTAATGTGGGGAAGTCCACTCGTTTAGTATTTCAAAATAATGATGATTCGGCGGACGAAAGGACATTTTTTTTTTGAAATCCCATAAATGAAGAAAGTCGAGCGACGCACCTTTTGAGTGTCTTGAGGCCTGTCGCTGCAAAAATCGCGTTGGGCCCACTACGACCAAACCTATAAATAGAATCCTTACCTCATTTTGGAAATGTTACCTCATCTTTGCAATCAGAAACCCTAGCGCCATAGCATACGGATTTTCTTCTTTCCCAGCATCCCTACATTTTACCAGTTCTTTCGAGCTAGCTTCCATGGCTGACCAAACTTCCAACCACTCGGCTTTACCATCCACCCCTACCTCTGACCAAGTCGCCATGCGAGAGGCGAAATTTCTGGCTGCCAGTCGTAGACTCGTCGCCCAAGCCCACACTACCCCCAGACTCTCCAGGAGAGCCTAGAGAAACCCCTTGGCCATTAGACCTCCTTTGTTCAAAAGGGGAGGAAGCACTGAAAACATACTTGTTCCAACACCTGCCGTCTCCACTGAGAGTGAAAGGAAGAGACGCGATGATACGGAGGTGTTTAGCAACATTCTGAGTAACTTAGAGCTAGAAGGTGGACTACCCGAGGCAGGGGTTGTAAATCAACCACTGTCTACGGAGAAGGAGACAGTGGCAGTGACAGGAGGAGTGGTGGAGGAGGATGCAGTGGTAATTGAAGAAGAAACTGGAAGAGGCGTTCTGGCCCCAGAGATTCCCGAGGTGACTGTCAACGCAGAAGCCTATGACGGACCTCCCGAAATTGCGGAGGAAGAGATTGCGGTGGAGGAGGCCAAGGAGGCTGAAGTTGCGTTAGAGACCTCTGACGTTGTGATGGAGGAGGTTGTAGGGGAGGCACAACCAGAAGTGGCTGAGAAGAAAAAGAAGAAGAAGAAAAAAAAAAGGAAGGAAGGCGGGAGAGGCTAAATCTTTCCATCATCGCAAGGAGAGAAAGAACAAAGAGAAAAAGGATGATGATGAAGATGTGGAGGCCAAGAAGGAAAAAAAGAAGAAGGAGAAGGAAGAAAAGAAAATGCGCTGGCGTGAAGAGAGACACCTAAAAATGACAGAAGAAGAAAAGTAGAGGGTTGCGAGCCCGCAGAAGAATGGAATCAACCTCCGTGAAGGAAGATAGGGGGGAAACGGCACAGTTGATGGAATCGGCGCAACCCGAAATAATGCAAATGGTTGCAGCCGATGAAGGAGAAGAAGCAGAAGAAGCCCCCTGATGCAGCGTCGCAGGGAGAATGCGTTGCAAGGGTCCACTATTGACTCGCAAAGATTAATTATCGCAATGGAATAAAAAGAAAGAAAAAGAAAAGAAGAGAAGGAGAAGCAAGAAAAAATGGAGAGGGGAAAGCTTATCATCGCAGAAGGAAATAGAAGAAGAAGATTGGAGTTCGAAGAAATGCGAAGCAATAATGAGCTTGCAAGACTTGAAGGGATATGGAGGTGCGAGAAGGAACAACATCTATTGCTGGCCTCTGAGAAATTTGAAGAAGAGTTTGCGAGGGAAGAACAAGAAGAAGAAAAAGAGGAGAGAAGGAAAAAGGAGGAAGATGAGAGGACATTATTGGAAGAAAAGGAGAAAAAGCGCGAAGCTAATATGCGGCGCTTAATGAAGAAAAAGGGCAAAGAACTCGCAGAGCGTGAGAAGAAGGATCAACGCAAAGAGCGAGAGAAGAAACAAAGACAAGCAACCCACCTTGCGTTGATTAAGAAAAAATGCAAGGCAATTGCGGAGAGCAGCGAGCCCGCATCGGCCAGGAAGCGTTCATAAAAAAAGAAAGGAGAATGATGACATGTTGATTGAGATGGGCTTCTATCCTGTGCTGACACCACTACCTGACCTCATCACAAGCGTGATTGTGGAACATAGGTGGGATACATTCTGCCAATGCCCACCCATCATTGTGCCTCAGGTGGTGCGGGACTTCTATCATGGACATCTACATGGAAACAGGGATGCGGTGACCTTTAAAAGAGAACCAGTATCCTTCAACGCAAGGGACATAAACGAAATATATCAGATGAAGGACAACTCTGATGCACTAGGGAACAAGATTATTGATGATCCCACGGAGCAACAGATGGAAGATGTGCTAAGGGTATTAGCGCAACCGGGCACAAAGTGGTCGGTTTCGCTCAAAGGCATCCGCACCCTAGAGTCCAAGTCCTTGCTTCCGGAGGGAAGACCCTGGGTTTACTTGGTCAAAAAGTGGCTGATCCCAACAACGAATGACAGAACTATATCAAGGGATCGGGTCATGGCCGCATACTGCATCGCACGCGGCATTTCTATCAACGTAGGGCAGTTGATCGCAAGGCAGATCAGATCATTAGTGGGGCATATCTAAGGGCAGTACTTCTTCCCGTGTATCGTTTCAAGTCTGTGCCTATCCATGGGTGTAGGCATTGATGAGAAGCCCATGCCAGAAGTCCACGACCTCATCAACATCAAGATCTTGAGGCTGCTCCTCAAAGACTCCCCACACTGGCCCGAGCTGCTAGCAAAGAGGCCCGCGATCGATTTGAATGCGTTGCAAGTTTACCGATCTTTTTCTCCACTTGCACAACCTTTTTCTCCATTACACGAACATTTTACCAATCTCCTCCTTGTCCCAACCTCCTCCTTTGTTTACCCAGCAGCCCCACCTTCACCAATAGCATCATCACCGCAACCCCCCATTCCACTGCCGCAAGTTGATGACCCACACATTTTAGGTGAAGGCACCTTTGCCCAACCCCAAAACGATGCTGGCGAGACATCGTAGGCACAACCCTCCATCACCTCCATGGATGCTGAGTTAGTAGAAATGAGATCCCTTTTCTCTCAACAACAACAACACTTCTTCAACTAAAGATTTGAAGTGGTAATGGAGCAGATTGATGATATTCAATGCAATGCTGCCACATCAAGAGAGGCGCTGATCAACATGCATCGCAACATTTATAAGGTCCATATGCACCAGAGATTGATTGCGGAGTGTAATCAAGAATACTTTAACTTTCTCACTGTATATCTTCATGGTCCAATGGTATCTCCACATCTCCGGAAACACTTAAATTTTGAACAAGCTTCTCCAGCACCACCTCAAAATCCTCCATCAGACCCGCCAGCCCCTCAGCAATAATCCTCCCATAATTTTTTTCTTTTATCTATGCAACCATTATGTATTCTTTTCAATTCATTTATTCTTTTATTAGTTAATTAAATTCTTTGATTCTTGTACAGGCACACAATTTTGTATTGCGTTAATTTGTAATTATTTGCATATTTTGTTAATATTCAATACAATGAGTACATATTCACTCCACTTTTTGCCTGTGCCTTTCTCCTTATCATCCTTTGTCAATATTTGCAATATTCTGAATCTTTTACTTTTATGTTCTTCATTGCGTTGCTATGATGTAATATATGTTTATACTTAGAAACATTTCCCATACTTTATAAATTCTGACTAACACTTAGTTAATTTTTAGTTTAGCAGTACTTTACCTTTTTATCTTTCAAAGTTCTGCTCAAACCTTCTTTTTGAAAATTTTCTTCTAAGTGTTTGTCTAGTCTATCCAAACAACGCAATGAGAACCTTGCTCATCTTTAAATTTGAGGGTGGGGAAGGTCTGAGCAGATAAAATAAAAAATGTGCAGTATTTAAGAAAATGCATTCATTTTCTGTTTTTTTTTTTTTAAAAAAAAAAGAAACTTTTTATGCTAAACTCCAATGTCAGCGCAAGGGAAAAATAAAATGTTCCCAACCTGATAAGAGTCTAGTTGTGAAAGGAGCCTGCTCGTAGTTGGATGTTTGTATGACACCCGTAGGGGCAGGCCAAAACGAAGAATGTAACCATGACCAACTGTCTCTAGTAAATGACGCAAAAGTTTTGAACTGTATGTAGATATATCAAGTGTTTTGACAAGAAGAAATAAACATTCCATTTTGAAAAAAAAAAAAAAACTAGAAAAGTACCTTTGAGCAGAATTTTGTTATATAGAAGAATAAAGTAGGGCTTGTTAAGAATTAGCAAGGATAGGAAGAAATTGCGATGTTAAGTAATGTGCCTAAGTGTAACATTCGGAGCAACCAATTGACGCAGAAATATAGGATAGGAATTGAGCTTTATTGCCTTATTAGAAGATATACTTAAGGACAAGAATATATCTAAATTTGGGGGTGTGATAACTTGTAGAAATACAAGTTTTTTGTACTGCCTTATCTAGATATTGCGGCCAAAAGAGATTAAATATGCCCCAATTGTATGAAAATTAGCTTAGAAATACAATAATTCTGAATTATTGCAATTACACCCACTAACATCATTAAGATGGAAGAAAAGAAGATTTCTACTATGTTTTGTAGGAAACCAAGTCACTGCTTGCGATCAAAGCTCAAGAAGAACTGACCAACGCATCTTTGTCACATTGCGCCCATCAATCAACATTGAAATGACGATAAAACGCAATGACGGCGTAATGCGACAGTTGATCCAGAGCTGACTTTCAACCGCATGCGGTAATAAAAACAACACCGCATGCAAACACTCGATCGAAAGATGCAGTTGAGCAACACAAAAGCGGAGGATTGTGACACGTGTACAACTAACGGTTGTGCAGATTCGATGGTCTGATTGCATAACAAAAGGAATAATATCCCTCCATCTTCGGAATTTCCATAACAACAAGTGGGGACCACAAGGTCGGAGTCAAAGATCTTCACCTATAAATACCCCATAGAATTCACAGGAAAAAAGGTTACTCGATACGGGGCTAATTGCTGCTATTATATTGAGAAAAAGGCTGAGCTTAGTGTTAAATTGAAGAAATCCGGGAAGAAGAAGAGGCAAAACCGAGAGGTGAGTCTTAGTGTTCATCTGCCAGATCCCCGCCGCGAAGCTCTTTTACTCAGATCCTTGCTACCAGTTGAGCAAGCCTGAGAGGGAAGCTCATCCATCTGTCCAACCCATCCAATCCAAATTGGTGCCGAGACATTGGTGCTATTTGTATCTATTCTATCTATTTTCATCATTATAGTTCATCTTCTTTATCTCTACATTCACACACCATGTATCAGACGCTAAATAGATATATTGAATGTTTTGATCGCTTTCATCACCACTTTTCTGTCTATTTCCGTTCCTCCGTTTATCGCTTTCTTCATGATGTGTTCTTAATTCCCTGGTAGTTAATATGAATTAAACGAGTACTTAATCTGTGTTAAAGAGATAAATTGCGTTTAGCTAAGGCATGCTAGAGGACATCTTCACCTGTGAGAGCAGATGTGAAGATGTCGTTCTGATCTATCGAGAGAATGTCAGAAGAATGCGTTAACTAGAGCGAGTAGTACTTCCAGACAAGGAAGCAACCTTGCGTTCATTACGTTCGTCTTTGTTTCACCACAGACATATGGGAACGCGGCCGATCACTGAAAGGTGTACACTAAGGGAAAAACAGAACCGTACTTATCATTTCAACGCAATTAAGAACTTGCGATGGTTATATTAGTTATCTTTCTGTTCAGTTTCATACATAAGACTTGCCGCTGCATTACATGATCTTTGTAGAATCTTCACAACTAGTCTTGACCTCAGTATCTTGTATCATGAAGCCTGTATCTTGTACCATCTTAGCTTAGGTTACTGCACTTTATTTTATTATCGCATTTTTACTGCTTTTCTTTACTTTATCACAATTTTTATATACTTGCACAAACTATACTTTTAAAGATTGAAAAACCTGGTCGCATGTATCATAAACATAACGTAATAACCTCAAACAGTCCCTGTGTTCGACCTCGGATCATACGGAGAAACTTGCGATGAAATTATACTTGGTTTCAACGTAAGAAAACTTGTGACAATGCACAGAATACTACCGGAACATCCATGAATAACGCATATCTAGAAGTAGTATTACATGAATTGAGTCAAGTCAGGGCATTGTTGTATATCAATTGGCTTAAACCGTGCGTGCATCGTATAACATAACTCCAACGTTACAATATGCTTGTCCTCAAGCATATCTTCTACTAAGGAAATATTGTTCAGTTCTTATCCTAAATTTTTGCGTCGATTGGTTGCTCCAAATGCTCCACCTAGGCAACATTACTTAACAACGCAATTTTTTTCTATCCTTGATAATTCCTAAATATGCCCTACTTTATTCTTCTATACAACAAATCTCTACTCAAAAATTCCCTTCTAGTTTTGAAAAGAATGTTTACCTCTTCTTGCAAAAATAACTTGATGCGTCTTAAATGCGGTGGTCGGGTTGCGTTGTTTTATTAGAGTCTATTGATCATGGTTACACCCTTCGTTTTGGCTTGTTCCCACGGGTGTCATGTGAACATCCAACTACGGTTGTGTGCCAATCTCAACTTCAACTCTTGATTTTCAGCTAAGTTTAACTTTTGCTGGTCAGAGGAGTTGTCTCTTATATTCTTTTATTTTTCTCTCATTTTTTTTTCTCTTTTCATATTGCATCGTTCTTGGAAACCTACCTTCGTTTTAGCTTGCTCCCACGAGTATCATGCGAACATCCAACTACGAGCAGGTTCCTTTCACAACTAACTCTTATCAGGTTGGGAATGTTTTGGAATTTCTCTTACGCTGACATTGGAGTTTCGTATGTTTTTTATGTTTTTTTTTTTTTTTTTTAAATTTTTATAATGGATGCATTTTCTTAATGATCGCATCTGCTCAGACCTTTCCCACCCCTAAATTTAGAGATGCGCAAGGCCCTCATTGTGTCGTTTTGGACATAATACACAAACACTTAGTCAAAATTTTGAAACGAAGGTTTGAGCAGAATTTTGAAGGATAAAAGGTAAAGTAGTGCTATTGCTACGAATTATTTAAGTGTTAGTCAGAAAATACAAAGTGTGGGAAATGTTACTAAGTGTATGCATGTAAGTCATCATGGCAACGCAATGAATAACACAAGATAAAAGATAAAGAACATCGCAATAATTGACAAAGGATGATAAAGAAGAGGCTAACGCATACAAAAAGAATTGTTACTCAGTTGTATTAAAAATTAACCAAGTATACAAAGAATTACAAATAACGCAATACAAAAGCATGTACAAAGAATCAAGAATTAGCTTCTATATGTAGAAAAAGAATGAAGAATTTATCTTTTGTATTTGATTCAGACGGGTGCATGATTGAAAATTAACACCACACTTCCATTAACGCAAATGCATCTTTGCAGAAGATGGGCAACGACGCATGTATCAATGCAACACACCCCTTAATTCAACGCATTTCTAGAGGACAAGCGCACGGTATTTCTACTAGCACAACACTACCTCAACTTAGTACGTCTTCGTTAAGGAGGGGCGAAAAATACATACGAGCGCAACACACCCCTAAGCACAATGCATTTGGGTTGGATGGACGCAAAGGGTATCTTGTTATCACAAGATGCACCCATCATCGCAATGCATACCAATTTTTCCTTTTAATTCATCAAACACGCAAGTCAATAAGGACCTTGCAGTGTTCATCGCTTTATTCAGTCATTCACATAAATTATTTGGAACTTGAGATATCTTCTAGAGTTCATGGGATTGGGCCTCTACGGATTTGTCATCCATTATCTGGAACTTGAGATAACGGGTGACAACATATTTCTTCGACCCGGCCTCCTCGGTGTCATACTTATTTTGCTGGGCATCCCAGACCTCCTTCGTTGTCTTCATTGTACTGTAGTAGTCATACAGATAATCAGTTAAATCATTTAAAATGAAATTCTTACAAAGAAAATCTTTCTCCTCCCAGTCAGCAGCTTCTTTTATCTGTTGTTCGGTTGGTTCTTCTAAAAGGACAATCGACTTAGCGCTGGTACAAGTTTTGATAATTTTCTTGACGGTGAGGAAGAACATCATCTTTTGCTTCCACCGCTTGAAGTTCACTCCTTCGAACCGGAATGGACGGTTGAGATTGGATATCATAACGTCATTGTTGCTACTAAGGGCCATTGATGATGTGGCAAAGCGTCTTAAAATTGTTGGAAACGACAGGACCCTCAGAACGACGAACAGTGAACCGTCAAGACATAGTGGTCAAGTGAAGGGCAAAACCTGCAAAACAAAAGCTCGTTATAGGCTGAGTCGCAGAACTCGCTCTCTTTAAGACGTTTCGCGGCTCTGCCCAAGTGTGCAAGCAGGTCTGAAAATTGCCATGTCGTCCCCAGGATAAAACAACCAAAGAACCCGATCGGAAATGCACCATAACCGATCGGAACACACACCCTTTCTAAACTCACTTCTCAGAAAGCTAAGATGGAGGAGGAGAGGGAGAGGAAAAGAAATGATAAGTGAAGAAACAATTGTGCTCCTCGAACTGCTGAAGGCCAGACCTTTTACAGGCCTTCAGTGATGAACCGTAGGGAGCGAGAAGTGCTCTCCGCCACAGAACGTGCGCGGACGGAACGGAATGGGCGGACGAACCAGAACAGGCGGACGAATGCGACGGAACAGAACGAACCATTTCCTCCTCTTTTTCGATTAAAAAATATAAAAAAAATAATAATAAATAAAGTAATATTTTTATTAAAAATAATCATCACACACACACGTGCCTCGCCACGCCCGACCGGACGACGGCGCGCATGTCGGATGTCCACCGAACCCATATTGGTCTATCTCCTCACTCCCTCTAAAACATGGATACCCCTTGGGACCCAAGCCCAAAACTCAAGATTGGAATACATAAAATGAGACTTTTAACACCAAATTTTCCAATGTAGGATTCTCCAACGAAAAAGGTTGGTTCTCTCTTTGTTTTGAAAGTTAAATTTTCACCCAACAATATATATATAATATAGAAAATATGAAAAAGTATAAAAAAATAAAAAAATAAAAAAAAACTTGAAATCAAACATAATCGAACCACTTATAATTTAGAAAATATGAAAAAACATACAAAAACTGTAGAACGAAACATGCGATTGGTTCGATTTCAGAAAATACACTTTAAAATCTGTGGTTACCGAACCGAACCGAACCAAACCGTGAACACCTTTATCTTTGTCCCATCACCATCATTGACCAACTCAAAAGAAAAGCTGCAGGGTAAATTATATTATGTGTGTTAAAATTAGATAATAAAAATGTTGATCCAACTCAACACAATGGGAATGTAGCTCAGATGGTAGAGTGCTCACTTAGCATGTGAGAGGTATAGGGATCGATACCCCACATCTCCAAATGTTTTTTATTGTCATATTTTCGTACCCATCACCATCACTCAAAAGAAAAAAAAATATGAAATTGATGTTGTTAGTCATAAAGTTGGATAAAAAGTGATGGGGATCTAAATCACCATAAATGGTAAAACGCTACTTAGCATGTGAGATGTATGGATGTCGATACCCTGCAACTCCATTTTTTTTTTTTTTTTGTCAGCTTCATTCAGCATCATCAGGACTCAGGACCCAAAACCAAAAAGAAAAAAATAACAATAATTAAAAGGTAATTTAATTGATATGGTTTGGGTCAAAATTACCTAACGGGAGAAAACTGAAAATTAAAAGTCTACTTATTGAACTCTACAAAGTACCAATCCATTACATTCTGGGTCAAAGTTTGAAGTTTCAACGAGGAAACTTCTTTTTTACATGTAAGAACGTGTTCCCATTTACTTCTTGCTCTTCTTCTTTCTTACTTACCCTTCTTGACTCTTGAGCCTCTGAGATCAATCTTCTATAGAGAAACAATCCAGTGGATCTCGAAGGTAAAAGCTTTGTACTTAGCATGAAACAGCACTAGAAGCTTTACCATGTCTAACTTAAACATGGACTAGAGAAGGGATTCCAATTTCCATAGAGGTTTCTCTTCTCTTCCATTTGATTGAGACAAGTTCGGCATACGAATTGAGAGGAATCCATAGTCAATGACTACTTTCGCTTTAGAGTTTATGCATTACTAAGCACGTTGGAGCAGTGCAGGTCGAGATGGCTGAAAATGCTGAACTCCAATCTAATTCAACAGATATTTTCAACATTATGGCTTGAACCGAACTCAAGGCCTGTATGTTACAACCCATTGAAGAGGTATAAGTATCAAGATTAATAGTTACCCACTTGCACTCTGTCCAGGTGCTTTCTTGACGCTCTTTCCTTTCATCCAACGTCTGACATTCTCAACATCTTCCCATCTTCCTTCTTCTGCCAACATATTTGACAACAATACATAATTACCAGAGTTCCATGGTTCAAGACTGGAAAGCTCTTTCACTGCCATTTCTGCAAGTTTCAAGTTACCATGAGTTCGGCAAGCGCCAAGCAAAGCACCCCATAAAGTGGCATTTGGTTGCATTGGCATGCTTTTAATCAAGTTATGAGCCTCCTCCAAACATCCACCACGTCCCAAAAGATCAACCATACAACCAAAATGTTCGAGTTTTGGCTGGATTTCATACTTATCAGCCATTGAAGAAAATAGCTCTCGACCCTTTTCTAACAATCCCGAGTGAACACAAGCGGTCAAGACAGCTACAAATGTTGCATCATTAGGCTTCACATCCTCTTTTCCCATCTTCATAAAAAGGTCAATAGCAAATTCCCCATTCCCATTTAAAGCAAAACCCAAAATCATTGTATTCCAAGAGACAACACTTTTGCAAGTCATTTTCTGAAAAATGTTGTAAGCCCTTTCTACATTCCCACATTTACAGTAAAAATCGACAAGCGAATTCCCAATGGTTGTATTATCTACCATATCTCCCTTAGAACTTGCATAATTATGGATTCTTTGTCCAACATCAAGAGCTCCCAAACGAGAACATACAGGCAACATTGTGACCACAGTAACCTCATCAGGTTTAAAACCACATTCTTCCATCTGTTGAAAGAGTTCCAAAGCTTCAGCATCGCATCTACTTTGAGCTAAACAGGATAACATAGTGTTCCAAGAAATTAGGCTACGTTCATTCATTTGCCTAAAGAGATACAAGCCAAAATCAACATTACCCATCTTGCAAAACCCACGAATCATCAAGTTCCAAACAACCACATCCCTATGAGGCATTTCATCAAACACCTTCCGCGCATCCTCCATCCTTTCACAACAAACATACAACTCAACAACCCCAATACGAATAGACCCAAAACAGTAAAACCCACGACGCAAAACTTCAGCAATCACACACTGACCAAGACTATACTCACGAAGATTCGCACAGGATTTAAGCAGCGGCGCAAAAGTGTACTCGTCAGGAACAATCCTGTGATTCTTCATAGAGGAAAACAGGAGAAGGGATTGTTGGAAGGGGGGGCAGAGGGAGTGGGCTTTGATGATGGAATTGAAGAGGAAGATGTTGGGGTTATGGGATTGTGAAAAGAGGCGACTGGCATAGGAAATGTGATTGAAAGCGGCGCAAATGGAGATGAAATGGGCGAGGATTTGGTTGGATTGGTGGAGGCCATGGCGGAGGAAGTGGGCGTGGATTTCAGTGAGATGGGTTCGGGATTTTTCGCCGTGAAGGAG
Source organism: Benincasa hispida (assembly GCF_027475165.1). NCBI lineage: Eukaryota > Viridiplantae > Streptophyta > Magnoliopsida > Cucurbitales > Cucurbitaceae > Benincasa > Benincasa hispida. Next base: position 47,002,501 of record NC_143483.1, on the reverse strand, counting down.
GCGGAGGATTCTCCGCTCGATCTCCAGACAGTTCTTGTTCATGTTATAGAGATTGCTAACGGGATTTGGAGAGAAGAAGAAGAAGAGAATTACAAAGTATGAAAATTGGCGGGGAGTGGAATTGAGATAATTGTCAAAGCTCCAAAATGTCAAATGATCTAAATTTTGAAAGAAAATATCAAATGACTCTTTGATGATATTATAATGATGTGAAATTACAATATTGTCTCTTGTTTTCTTGTTTTCTCCATGTTTCTTTTTTCCTTTTTTCCTTTTTCTTTTTCCTCGTCCTTTCTCCCGACTTCTTCCGTTGCATCTTCTTCTCCAACTTATTCTCTGTTGCATTTTTTTCTTCTTCGGTACAGTGAGTTCACACGAGCAGCTCTGAGGAGAGTGATTGTTGATGTCGAGTGCCTGGCAAAACTGTGTGAGGAAAGGAAGAGCGAAACCAGTGAAAAATGGAAGAGCGAGACTAGCGAGAAGGGAAAGAAAAATGGGTCTTTTCTGCGTGCAAGAGCGAGATTGCTTTTTCGTGTGCGTGTGAGTATATTTTGGTAATTTTACCCCAATTTGACGTCAACAAAGGGTCGTTCGACATTTTTTTAAAAAACTAGGGCATTTCACATCTTTTGCCCAACTTTTGGGTCATCCATCCACCGGATCCAATTGGATTTGGGAAGTCCAACGATCTTATTTAGTTCTGATACTTATTTCAATACTACACTTTTGACTTTTGATTTTGGTTCATTTTAGTTCATGTATTTTTTTAAAAAATTATTTTGGTCTTTATAATTTTAATTTTAGTTTATTTTAGTCCATATACTTTCAGAATGTTCATTTTGATACTTTCAAAAGGTGATCATTTTGATATCCTAAAAATAAAGAAAAAATGAGAAGGAAGTGGCAAAAATGGTCACTTTTGAAAGAACAAGAACCAAAATGAACATTTTGAAAGTAGAGACCAAAGTGAGCTAAAGTTAAAAACATAGTGATCAAAGAAGCATTTAAACTTAATCATTATTAAAAGTGATACATTTATTGAGTAACTTTACTTTTACTTTTCATTTATCTACTTTGTACATTGATTGAAGAACTTCATCTTACAACTCGGCAACCCAAACAAAAATTTCCTAACACCAGCCTATTAATTCTAGATTTCATAATTCAACTCAGTGCCCGAAATACCCTCTCAATATTTTATTTTTTTTTCTTTAGACCATTCTTATTTGATGTTCAACTTCGAGTTTGTTTCATTTTGATTTTACCCTCTGAGTTGAGTTAGGTAGAGTTGAATTATCAAGTCTAACTCTATGTTTGAAGTATCAAGTTCAATATCGATGTAGAGATATTGATTAAAAGACTCATTTCTCAAATCTAAAATGATTTTTGCCACACTTTTTAAAAGTTAAGTTTTTTAACCTTGCAAATTTCAAAACTACCCCCACTTTCTTTATCTCTTCCTCACATTTTCTTCTCCAACGAAGAGCAACCAAATCCAACATGCACGACCAGCTTCCTCTAGATCCAACGAGTATTTTTCTCTCCCTTATTTTAGTTTGTATTATAGAACGAGACTAAACGCCAAAAAGCGAGATCTAAGAATAAGATCAAGCGAGAAAGGAGAGAGGATAACGAGATTGTGAAGAAAGGGAAGAGAGTAAGAGTGAGAGAGTCAATCTACGTGCACGAGGGTTTCATACTAATAATTTTACTAGAATTTGTTATCAACAAAGGATAAAAAAAAAACCTCATTTTAAAAAAGTGAAGCGAATTTCATTGTTTCTCCACCATTCAGGTCATCCTATAAAAATCCTATCAATTAAGGCATCCATGGACGTCTATATGTTTTTTTTCTCATTAGATCCGTAGCCCTAAGGCCCCTCCTACATTTTTTTTTCCTCGGATCGTCCTTTTTTTTTTTTTTTTTTTTCCAAAACCGTAAACTTAAGTTTTCCAATGGACGTCAATTTATCTTCTTACTAGATCTGTAACTATTAACTCAAAGAATAAAACTATACTTGAAAGCCGATAAAAATTATCTTTTGTGATCCTTACTCTAACCTATAATAGATAGACCAGCAAAGATTGAAATTTCAATATTACGAATATACTGATCAGATTATGAGATTTCAATTTTCAATATTGAGATTTGGTTGAAATGGGATTCAAAGCCCACTTGACCACCTCCAAACCCCCACATTCTTTGTACAAAAAACACATGTATAGAAAATTTTCTTGAACATCACTCACCTTTGCACCCACCCAACCTCACAAAGGTTGTGCACAGCCAATTTGAAGAACCTAAAACAAAAAACACAAGAATATGTATATACTTTCTTTCATTTTTGGGATCAAGTTCATCTCAAATCTACCCCAGCAACTAATTTCATCCCCAGACATGAAGAAACATTGTATGTAACATATGAATTTAATGTTACATAAAAAGGCCATATTAAGCTCTTCTAATTCTTCATTCTTCATATCTAAAATCTTCAAAACATACAACTTATAGTCCAAGAGGCCGCGAAGCACAAGTTTAGAACTTCCCTTGCACATCAATTCAAATTTTAAGAACTCCATAAGGATCACAAGGGAGAAGCTCAGGCCTCAAGTTCAAGAAGATGAACCTATAATTTTCACTTCTTGGATGAACGGAAGCCTCCAAATCCCATCATTGCTGCAACATCAGGATCTACTTCAGGTTCCTCTTCTGCAGCCTTCTCTTTCTACACTCCGAAAGGATAACAAAAGTGTAAAATGTGATCCTCTCTTTCCATGATAGAAATTGATTTGCCAACATGATACCAAAATCATGACATTATAGTACTAACCTTCTTTTCTTTCTTCCTTTCTCGACGCTCGCGCTTTCGTTGTTCTTCTTCTTGTTGTTGCTTTAGTATACGCTCTTCAAGATCTATAGGAAAAACAGGAGATAACATCAGTACATAAAACATAATTTTAAAAAATGAGACAAAGAATAGTGATAATATTGGATGCTAATGCTAATAATATATTTGTGCAGTCAAAAGCATGGCATGGTAATAATAGTGTCATCCATCAATGAAATTAGCATGGAGAGGAAAATCCTATTCTTTCCCCCATCAAAACTAACTCTGAATTCTTAAGCTTTACCTTGCTCTGTGAAGCTTCCTGGCGTTTTTCTCTTTTTAAGAACTTCAAACCGCTCCTGCACCTATTTCACATAAAGCTACTTTCAGCCCCTTGAACACTGAGATTTCACAAATATATACAATAACAGAGAGGACAAATAATTTCATCTTTCTGAGTATTTAGGGTGGTACCTGTTCAAGAGATGCTCGTTCAACCCGCATGGACATACCCAAGGCTCTCTGATCTACAGCATAGGACCAATAGAAAAAAAAGGTGAAGAAAATAAAAAACCTGAATATTTCACACTTAATTGGCTAATGTTGTGGCAAAAGGGATACCATACGTTTCTTTCCATTTATGTGATCCAAGTAATTTGCAGAATCCTTGACGACACATTCACAAACAGAACAGTAGTATCCAGCCTGAAAAAGAATTCATTAATATAAAGAAGAAAATAAGCAATAAGATATTATATTTCACCACACAGCACCAATGGACACTCAATTGAAGAGCACATTAACCAAAACCATAGATGAAAAGCCACCTTCATTTTTCCTCCAGTTTTTCTTTTCAAGTCAACAAGTTATACAGTCGTTAAAAATTGAAATTGCTCAAATGTAATTCAAGATTTAACTGCAGCAATTCTAAGAGAAAAGATGATCAGGTGTGATACCTGCTGGCTTAGAGGTGCAACAGGAGTGACAACCTGCACAAGAATGAATTAACGATCAATACAAGAATGAAGCAGGTCAGAATCATAAGACATTGATCACATCAACTGGAATCTAAGATTGAGAAAATTACATTAACGTGTGCAAGACAGGGCAGATGAATATAACCTTTTAAATGTTTTTCCATCACTATCAGCGGAAAGACAAACTATAAAGTGAATTTACAAAAGTCATTCCCCATCATCATAAAAATGTCTTGCAGAGGAAATCTAACATGCTGGCCAGTTAACTATATGCAGTACAGGTAATAAGAAATAAGTCTTATATGTCAAATAATAATGCCACATAGAACTTGAATCTACAGCAACATCCATCCAGAGGCCAGAGGCCAAAATTTGATAACCTCAAAGTTAATATACTACAAATTTTGAAAGTTAATGAAAATACGAACAATTAGCAACTCAAGACAGCCTTAACTTCACTACAGAAATACAAAAGAGAAGTACAATACAGTTTCTCCATCAAAGTGACCAATATACACATGGACTCGAGATGTTTTAAGGAACAGAAAGAGAAATAGCCTGACTAACCTGGGTTTTTCCCAATCTGGACTCAAGGTCTACCTCATAATCTCTGTGTTTCAATGGTTTTCTTTGCACTGGTGGACCTTTCACTGAAGAAAGATGGCAAATTAAATCCTTCTGAACGATCTAACCAAGTTTACATAATCTAGTTTCAATAATTACAAGTGAACAAAAGCAAAATACAATAAAAAAGACACGAAAAGAAACACTTACATTTCGACTTAACCCTCTCAACCTCCTGAAATACAGATTAAAGACACCAGAATCAGCAAAATTAGAAACATTTGTAGAACACTCGTAGAAATAAGCATTAAGGTGACGATGAAAACGAGAAATTCCAAAAGCCCTAACCTGTTTTTCACGCTCACGAGCTCGTTCCAAATACTCCTCCCGATCAAATTTCCTTCTAAAAGTATTATCAACTCCAGCTGCCTATATATAAGAAATCGACCGAAATTAATTGCAATACAAATCTCATCAAAATCCCAAAAAGAAAAAGTAAAGATTATTGATTATTCTTAATTATTTTTCTCAAACCAAAACCAAAACCAGAACCACTCAGAGATATCTAGTTGGGATAGAATATCAGTAAGTTAGGGTTTAAAACGAAACTCACAGTATTGCTGGTATGAGCCATCGCTGACCAAAAAAACCTTGACCTAACTACCGAAACTCAGATTGGATTCTTCTGAAAAGAAAATCTCAGAGAAAATCAATAACAAAAAAAAGGAAGTATCATGAATTGATTCGAAAATAGAAGAACACCAAATGTGAAATCACATGTTAACTAGCGAAATTAGGAGATTGAGTTGTATAGGGCGTTTGGTCTAGTGGTATGATTCTCGCTTCGGGTGCGAGAGGTCGTGAGTTCGATTCTCGCAACGCCCCTTGGCTCCGTTCGCCGGCGGCTTCGCTTCTTTTCCTTTTGCTCCCTGCAATTTTCACTAGTTTGACGCTGATTTTTTTCTTTTTTTCCCTTTTGTTTGAATTTTGTGAACAAGACTCCTTATGAAAATTTGGTCTGATGTGAATGTTTTTTAAAAATTGGTTTACGTTGTGAACTTGAGAGACTTAACACGTATATCGATAAAATATAATATAATAATAAAAACAAAATAGAATAAATTAACAAAATATAAGATAAGAAATTTTTCTAAATTCTTTATTTTCTCTGATTTTCATGAAATTTACTGAATATGTGTCTTCCTAAATTCTTTATTTTCTCTGATTTTCATGAAATTTACTGAATATGTGTCTTCCAAAATCCATCAAATGCCACTATTTATTTATAGGTCATTTGGTAGGTAAGAGGTGGATGACATAGACATAATAGTATCTAATCTAGAGATACATGGATAACACATAGACTAATAAATAAGTGATACATGGCTAATGGACATCTACATTACACCTAATTTAACATATTTATAATAATTTAAATAATTCTTTTGTCCATGTATTTTGATTTTGATTTATTTTGGTTCCATATTTTTAAGTGGTTTATTTTGTTTTAACGCTTTTAAAATTTGATTCATTTTGACTAAATACTTTTAAAATATTCATTTTAATCTTATACTTCCAATTTTGGTTCATTTTAGTTGATTTTTAAAAAATGATTATTTTGGTTCCTTAAAAATTGAAAATGAATAGACTAAAACGTTGACCTTTTAAAAGTATAATTATCAAAATGAAAATTTTGAAAGTATAGAGATTAAAAAGAATATGAACCCAAATTAACCAAAATCAAAAGTAATTGTTTTTGTTATAGACAACAAACCTCCAAATATCATACAATTTGAACATACACCCTTGTAGCTTTGCTTTTGGTTCCATCCAAAAGATCTCACACCATTGGAGATAGTTGTCCTCCCTTATAAACCTAGGCCCATCCCCTTATTTAATTGATGTGGGTCTTTTATCATATTCCTAACAAGTTCAATGACCCAAACTTAGCGAACTGAAATATTTGAGTAGCTAAAGGAAGGGAGATCAATTGAGACCCCATTAGTAGCGACGAGCGAGAAAGTAATATATTGAGCAATGAAATTCAATATAAATGATTCTCTTATCTTATTAATGAATGAACTAATGGTATTTATACAATTGAAGAGAGAAAGTAGGTTGTAACTAAAGAACAACATTTAATAAAAATAACAAAATACAACAAAATAACTAATTCACTTTTAATATCTTTAATATTCCCGTCAAGATGGGGAATAAATGTCTCAAACACCCATCTTGCTAAGAAGTGGAAATAAAGATGCAGCAGAAAGTGGCTTAGTGAAAACATCCGTTAATTGATCAGAAGATCGAACTAACAGTAGCTTGATTGAATCATCAATAACAAGATCTCAAATGAAATGGCAATCGAGCTCTATGTGTTTGGTTTTTTCATGAAACATTAGATTTGATACGATGTACATTGTAGACTTTGAAGCCAAATAATCTCACATGAAGCCACAACCATCGCATGATATTCGGCCTCTGCAGACGAGCGTGAAACTGTCTGTTGTTTCTCAGATTTCCAGGAAATCAATGAGTCCCTAAAGAAAACACAAAAAGTAGTAACTGATCTTCCAGTATCAAGGCATGAGCCTCAGTCTGCATTTGCAAATGCTTGTATGGAATAATCCTGAACTTTTGGAATAAAAATTCCTTTACCAGAGGACCATTTTATGTAACGAAGCAGATGATTAACTGCTTGTAGATACTTAACCCTTTTCGCTCCGCTTAGCCCTATCCCCCTATATGGACATAAATTGACTTAACTTATGTACTGCAAAAGTAATGTCTGGCTGTGAAATGGTCAGATATAACAGCCTGCCAATCAATCTTCGATAACTTGAAACGTCACGAAGAACATCATTGTTTGAGAAAGACAATTTTAGCAAAGGATGTTATTGATCCATTGGAATAGCATTTGGTTTAGCTCCTAGTAGTCCAACATCCTCAACCAACTATAAAGCATAGTGTCTTTGGGATAGAAAAAGACTAGACGATGACCTTGTTAATTCCAATCCAAGGAAGAACTGGAAAGACCCCAAATCCTTGAGGCGAAATTGTTCATTCAAAACTGTTTTGAGATGCTGAATATAGAAATTACTTGCTTCAGTGATGATAATGTCATCTATGTAGACTAGAAATGCTAAGAACGTTTCATCTTTCCCTTTTATGAAAAGATAATAATCGACTTTTGACTGATGAAAACCCAAAGAAATAAGAAATGTTGAAAACTTGGTAAACCACTGTCTCGATGCTTATTTGAGTCCATAGATTGATTCATGGAGTTCCTTGAACTGAAACATCAAGCTTATATCCCAATGGTAAATCCATATAAACTTCCTCAAACAAGTCCCCAAGAAGAAAAGTATTGTTGACGTCTAATTGTATAAGAGGCCAATTTTTAGATTGCTATGGTGAGAAGGGTTTTAACAGTCACCATTTTAGCTACGGATGAGAAGGTTTCAAAGTAGTCTAATCCCTCCTGTTGGGCGTATCCTTTGGCAACAAGTCTTGCCTTGTAATGTTCGATTGATCCATTGACTTTGTGTTTAATTTTGTAGATCCATCAACAACCAACAGAGTTCTTCTCAACTTGTAAGGGGACTATGCTCCATGTGCTATTTGACTCCAAAGCGTTTAATTTAGCCTTCATAGAACGCCAATGTTCAAAAGGGACAGCTTCATGATAAAATGTGGGTTCTGAAGGAACTGTTGAAGGTCTTTGAGCAGAAACGGGATCGGACCCAAATCCCAAAATTTTACAGAAGAAACAGAATATTATGCATTTAAGATAAATTACAACATGCTTAAAGGAAAAATAAAAGAGAACAAGGAGATGAAAACTAACCCTTAAAGGACAATTTCTTCACGTTTATCCTCTCTAAAAAAATCACGAACTCGAAACCCCACAATGGACACCACCACTTGATTTCCTCTATATTCTCTGGAATGAAAATCCAGGAATGTGTGAGATCTAACTTTTTGGTGAGGGAAAGAATTGAGAGAGGAGAAATTGAGAATGTGAGATTCTAAGAACTTTTCTCAGAGTAATTTTTCTGTGTTCTTCACTTTCTAACTCAATTGAGAAGAATTAGGTCATCACTAAAACCACTTTGTATGTTGTAGAGAGAAATAGGGGAAGCCTCCCTAAAATTATTTTTCAAAAATAAAATTAATTTTAATAAAAACATTAATATATATTTATATGGTAATCACTTCATCATATAATATATATTAAACTATATGTTATATCAAATATAACATATAACCTATAGTTTAATATTGTATCCAATACAATATAACCTATAGTTTTCAACAATGATATTTATTATAAATCCCATTTGTATTTATATGAATCCAATTCACATAATTAATATTTGAATCATATTCACATATTTATTTCTCAAATAAACTTTATGTTATAATGTATCAAATACATTATAGTAATTATATCATATAGATAATTAAATTAAATTAATTATAGCACATATAATTAGTTCCCTCAATTAATTTGAACTATTCAAATTAATCCAAATTTGATTCTCATAAATCCTCGTTGAGCTACAGAGGGGACCTCATGAACCTGTAGCTTGAAGCTTCAATGGTACTTGAATAATTAATTACTCTCTAATTAATTTACTCAACATCCATTAACTGTCGAGAGCTTCACTAAAGACTGATAGCTACACTCTTCACACTATAGATATATTTCTGTGTTTATTGGATATAACCAATCAACAGTGCAACGACCTTTCACAAATTGCTCGTAAGTACAGCTGGGCAAAATTATCGTTTTCCCCCTATAGTTACATCTAACTCCTTAAGTACTATTGATCTCTCTAATAAATAATAAATCATAGTTCAACTATGACAAAACCCCTCTCGGGCCAGGAGAGGGTGTGGCACTACATTGTTCAAGCCCCGGAATCAACCTTTAAGAGAACAATTTATCTATTTACCCCTACCTCGGGGAAGCAGTGAATTCCATCTTGTGTAGTTGTGTTCTTAGCTCCCCAATCAGACGAATCCTAAAAATGGTAGGCCCGTTGAATCGACAATGTGGCTACTCTCATCTATACAAATCAAAGGATCTCCTTCATAGGCAGGAATTTATAACTCACTCAGGATTCAGGTCATGTCACCTATGGTCATCTTGGTGAAATTTAAGTCTCTATTATGAATGGTGTTAAATAATGAGACTAATCGTTTCGTGGTCTAGTCTTATACAAAATCCTTTGTATAAATACCCCCGTTGTCTCCACATGAATGATCATGATCAAATCATTTGTAGCATTTTACAAAAATTGTAACACCTATAAAACAGGTCGTACTCGTAGTGCCACCAGGATAAGCTATCCAACCTAATTCATCTACTATAAACCATTTAGGTTATCACTTAAACATGATCCACTTGTATGTCTCTACACACATACTTAAGATACAGACGATAATCTTGGATGTTAATTTATTGGTTTGTGGGTTTAATGCTACTAAATGTCAAATAAAACATCTCATATTTTATTAAATAAATAAAATATTTGTACATTACAATTACAAACTATAGGACCCTACGAGATTTAGGGCACCAACTCCAACAAGTTTTTGTTGAGCAAAAATTTGAAGAACAGTCTAATATAGGAAAGGTGAAGAAGTCTTATTTCTAACTCTGTAAAGGGGAAGAAGAAGAAGGGTGGTAAGGAAAAAGGGAAGGCACTTGCTAACCTACCGCATGTTGCCCCAAGGAGGCGTCCACAGCTTGCTAAGGGAAAGTGTTTCCATTGCAACCAAGATGGACACTGGAAGAGGAACTTTCCTCGGTATTTGAAAGAGAAGAAAGCAGCCAAGGCTAAGGCTAAGGCTGATAAAGGTAAATGTGATTTACTTGTTCTTGAAACGTATTTAGCGGAGAATGATGATTCTGCCTGGATAATTGATTCGGGCGCAACTAACCATGTTTTTCTTCTTTTTAGGGGATTAGATCTTGATGACAGCTGAAGGCTGGTGAGATGACGATGCGAGTAGGCACCGACACGTCGTCTCAGCTGTGGCAGTGGGAGGACTCCAGTTAGCTTTACAGAATAGGTTTCTTATTTTAAATGATGTATATATTGTTTCTAAACTAAAAAGGAACCTCATTTCTATAAAGTGTTTATTGCAATGTAAATATACCATCTCTTTTAATGTGGATAAAACGTTTATTCATAAATATGGTGTTTTTATTTGCACAGTAAATCTGGAATCGAATTTATACATGCTAAGGCTATTAGCCATTAATTCCCTCCATAATACTGAATTGTTCAGAACTGTCGTAACTCAATCAAAACGTCGACAAATTTCTCCAAAAGAAAATGCCCATCTTTGGCATCTTCATTTAGGACACATCAATCTTAATAGGATTGAGAGATTGGTGAAGAATGGACTTCTAAGTGAGTTAGAAGAAAATTCTTTACCAGTGTGTGAATCTTGCCTTGAGGGCAAGATGGCTAAACGACCTTTTACAGGAAAAGGTTGTAGATGTTGGCCTTTTGGCCCTTAATCTCAAATTAATTAATTTTAATTAATTAATTAATCAATGTTTTGATGATAACAAACTCAATTTTTAATTACTGAAAATCTTAGTGTTTTAATATGTCCATAGCGTAGAGCTCGGAACAACGATTCCAACACCTCTTGAATCACTCAAATCGGAGCTAAAACGAAGATGATATGACCGAAACAAGTCTATAGAGAAAATACCGTGGTAGATGACATAGCATAACCAGACCATTTGCATGTTGACATGTGGTAGTATATTAAATGGTGGAAGATTAACATATGATGGACTTTTGATTTTTGGATTGATTTAAAATAAAAAAATTGAAATTAAAAAGAAATTTAAAAGGAAAATAAATTTAATATTATTTTATGTTTGTGTCTAACGGCTAGTTTTTTACACATGGTATATTTTTTATTTTTGGATTGACTCTAAAGAGAATGAATTTAAAAAGAAAATGAATTAAAAGGAAAATGAATTTAATATTATTTTATGTTTGTGTCTAACGGCTAGTTTTTGACACATGGTATGTTTTTTTTTTTATTTTTTGGACTAATTTTAAAAAGAAAATGAATTTCAAAAGAAAAGGAATTTAATATTATATTTTGTTTGTATCTAACGACTAGTTTAGTTTAAAATCTCCACCATTGATTTTTCTTTTCCAAAATCCAATGGTCCAAATTAATTGTGGTTTCTAAAAATTTTTCCATCTCTATATAAACCATCTTCCTCTCCAAATTTTAAACAAACAAATTTTACATTTCATAATCCTCCAAAACTCAAAAGTTCCATTATTGCTCTCTCTAAGTTCCCAATTTTTTCTTTTCATCTTATTCTTGAGAGAGTGTTATTGTATTGTGAGGATAAACTTGTTGAGTGCTTAAACTTGTAAATCCACTCTAGTGAGAGTTGTATTGTGTTCTTCAAAAATTCCAACATTTGTAACGGTTTGATCCTAAACGTGGAAAGGATCGGGTTTGCTCTTGCATCTTGTAACCGTAGAGTAAAAGTAGGTCTAGTTTGACCGAACCACTATAAAAATTACGGTGTCTTCTTCTCTAACTCTTTTCTTTTTATTTTTGCAATTAATTTAAGCAATTTATTGTATGTTTTAGTTTGTTCTTATTTATTTGCTAAAATTTGATAGAATTAAATTATCACATTTTTTGTCATCTTATTTGTTGCATAATTTGAATTTTTCTTATTATTTATAAAAAGTGTATTAATTAGTTTAATTGGGTTAATTTAGAAAAAAAAGTTTAATTAAACCCTATTCATCTCTTCCCCCCTCCTCTAGGGTTGCCATATCGATCTAACAATAAAGTCAAGAGGCCTCTTGAGTTAGTACATTCTGATCTTTGTGGTCCTATGAATGTGCGAGCCCGAGGTGGCTATGAGTATTTTATCAATTTCACTGATGATTACTCAAGGTATGGGTATGTTTCTCTTATGCAACGAAAGTTTGAATCCTTTGAAAAGTTCAAAAAGTTCAGAGCTGAAGTTAAAAACGCATTAGATAGACGGATTAAAACACTTCGATCAGATCGAGGTGGAGAGTTTTTGGACTCGACATTCCAAGACTATTTGATAGAACATGGAATTGTTTCCCAACTCTCAGCGTCGGGTACACCTCAGCAGAATGGTGTAGCGGAGAGAAGAAATAGGACCTTGTTAGACATGGTTCTCTCGATGATGAGTTACGCTTTCTTACCGGACTCGTTTTGGGTTTCGCAGTGGAGACTGTGGTATACATACTCAACTGTGTTCCCTTCAAGAATATTGCGAGAACACCTCTGGAGTTATGGAATGGGCGTAAAGCTAGTTTGCGTCACTTCCGCATTTGGGGTTGCCCTGCACATGTGCTTGAGGTTAATCCCAATAAGTTGGAACCACGGTCGAGGTTATGCCTCTTTGTAGGCTATCCCAAAGGTACATGAAGGGATTATTTTTATGATCCGACGGAAAGTAGGGTGTTTGTTTCAACAAATGCTACTTTCCTGGAGGAGAATCATATAAGGGAGCACAATCCACGAAGCAAAGTCATGTTGCGTGAGTTTTCCAATGAAACTACTGAAACTTCAATAAGAGTTGTTGAAGAGCCTACTACATCAGCAAGATTTGTTGATGGGCATTCATCCAGTAGGTCACTTCCACCTCAAAAGTTGAGAGAACCTCAACGTAGTAGGAGGGTTGTGAATCCACCCGTTCGCTATATGGGTTTCATAGAAATCCTTGCTATGGTAGCAGATGGAGACATTGAGGATCTGTTTTCTTATCGGAAGGCAATGGAGGATGTTGACCAGGATGAATGGGTCAAGGCCATGGATCTCGAAATGGAGTTGATGTACTTCAACTATGTATGAGATCTTGTAGATCAGCCTGATGGGGTAAGACCTATAGGATGTAAATGGATCTACAAGTGCAAATGGGGTACTGATGGAAAGGTACAGACCTTCAAGGCTTGACTTGTGGTAAAGGGTTCTAGCCAGGTAGAGGGAGTTGACTATGAGGAGACTTTCTCGTGTTGTCATGTTAAAGTCAATCCACATCCTCCTGTCCATTGCAGCTTATTATAATTATGAGATATGAAAAATGGACGTCAAGACGACCTTTCTGAATGGCAATCTTGAGAAGACCATTTACGTAGTGCAACCCGAGGGATTCATAGCCCAAGGTCAAGAGTAAAAGGTTTGCAAACTGAATCAGTCTATTATGGACTAAAACAGGCATCTCAATCTTAGAACATACGGTCTGATTTTGTGATCAAGTCATATGGCATTAACCAAAACGTTGATGAACCTTGTGTTTACAAGAAGATCATCAACGCTTCAGTAGTCTTCTTAGTGTTGTACGTAGACGATATCCTACTCATTGAGAATGATGTAGGTCTACTGACTACAGTTAAAAACTAGCTAGCGACCCAATTCCAAATGAAAGATTTGGGAGAGGCCAGTTTGTTCTAGGCATACAAATCTTTTGGGATCGTAAGAACAAAGTGCTAGCACTGTCTCAGGCATCGTACATTGACAAAATGTTGCTCAAGTACTCAATGTAGGACTCTAAGAGGGACCTACTGCCATTCAGGCATGGAGTCACTTTGTCTAAGGACATGTGTCCTAAGACGCCTCAAGAGGTTAATGAGATGAGACGGGTCCCATATGCATCTGCCGTTAGCAGTTTTATGTATGTGATGCTCTGTACTCGTCCGGACATCTGCTATGCAGTGGGCATAGTCAGTAGGTATCAGTCTAACCCAGGCCAGGGTCATTGGACCGCAGTGAAGAACATCTTCAAGTATCTTCGGAGAATGAAGGGCTACATGCTCGTGTATGGTTCTAAGGATTTGATCCTTATTGGATACACGAATTCTGACTTTCAAACTAATAAGGACTCTTACAAGTCCACATCAGGGCCAGTCTTTACTCTTAATGGAGGAGCTGTAGTGTGGCAAAGCACTAAGCAAAGGTGCATCGCCGACTCCACTATGGAGGCGAAGCACATAGCAGCTTGCGAAGTTGCTAAAAAGGTCGTCTGGCTCAGAAAGTTATTGACAGAACTGAAAGTTGTTCCAGATATGTCTAGGCCCATTACCCTCTATTATGATAATAGTGGGGCAGTGGCGAATTCCAAGGAGCCGAGGAGTCACAGGCGCGATAAACACATAGAACGAAAGTATCATCTGATCCGCAAGATAGTGCATCGAGGGGATGTGATCGTCACGAAGATCGCTTCGGAAGCACAATGTTGCTGATCTGTTTACAAAGGCTCTCGCGGCTATAGTGTTTAAGGGTCACCTACGGAGTAAGGGTCTACAGGATTGCACTCGACTGGACTAGAGCAAATGGGAGATTTTCTTGTACTGGGCTTTTATGCCCTAGTTTATTGTTTTGTACTAGTTTATCGTACACCCCACTTCGCTTTAGGATAAGTGGGAGATTGTTGGGGTTGATGCCTTAAAGTCTCATGTCCGGTAGTTTGTAAACAGTTTGTACGAATGCTTGTGTATTATAATATATGATATTTACTTCACATCTTGTATTTTGCTCAGTTGCTTGTTTTATTTGCTTTACCACAAACCAATAAACATAAAATTCTTGGTTATCTATATGTGACTCAAGCATGTATGTGGTGACATACGAGCGGATCATATATTGAATGGTAACCAAAATGGTTTGTAGTATACGGATATAGTAGGGAAACCTTATTCTGGTAACGCTACGGATGCGGCCCGCTTTATGGAATGGTCACAAGTGTTGTGACTTGTCACAGATGGTCTGATCCTGATCATTCACGTTGAGAACATGCGAGCGGGGGCGTCCTATACAAAGAGTTTGTATAAGACCTGACCATGAAGTGTTATCGTCTCGTTATATAACACCGTTCATAATAGAGACTTCACTTCACTAGGATGACCATAGGTAACATGACCTCAATCCTGAGTAAGTTGGGAACTCTTGCCATTGAGGGCGGTCCATTGATTTGTATGGATGCGAGTGGCCAAGTCGCCGATTCAATCCTACCATTTTGAGGTTTCGTCTGATTTGGGAGTTGGGAACTCAACTACACAAGATGGAATTCACTCATTCCCCGAAGCAGGGATAAGTAGATAGATAGCTCCCTTAAGGGCTGATTCCAGGGCTTGAACGATGTGGTGCCACACACCTTCTCTTGGCCCGAGAGGTGCTCACACATAGTTGGACTATGTTGTATTGTTCAATAGAGGAATCAATGGTACTTAAGGAGTGAGATGTAACTACAGGGGTAAAATGGTAATTTGGTTCAGCTGTACTTACGAGCATCTGTGAAGGGTCATCATATTCATGATTGGTTATATTCGATGGACACAAAAATATATCTGTGGTAAGAAGAGTTCAGTTGTTGGTCTTTAATAGAATGCCTGACAGTTAATAGATGGTGGATCTCGTAGCTAAAGAGTTTAGTCAGCTATTCACGGACCGTTGAAGCTTCGAGCCACAGGTCTATTAGGTCCCCTGGGTAGCTGGGATAAAGTTGAGAATCGGTGTTTGGGTTAATTTGTAATGTTCAAATTGACAAAAGGAAGTTCAATTATATATAATATAATTGGACTGGTTAATTATATATGATATAATTGGCTAAATGTATGAGATACATTATTTTGGAGGAAATTAGATATAAATATGATTTATATCAAGTATAGAAGAAAATACAATAGTAGATATGTGATATCAAACTATAGGTTAAAAATATAATATGATTATATTTATTAATATTTTAGTTGGTTAATTATATGATAATTAAGCCAAAAATCACGTTCGAATGTAGGATAGTGGGAATGCGTCGGTTATTGTAACCGGTGAATTAAAATGAAATTGGTTTCATTTTTGAATCGTTCGTCAAAGTCGTCCGAAAAAGTGAGAGAACGTGCTGGTGAATCGTAAACGATCGCTTAAGTATTTTGAGAGCCTATACGATAGTCACTCTACGCCTAGACGATCGCCCACTTCGCACCTAAACGATCGCATACTAAGTCCTAAACGATCGGAAAGCTTCCCTAAACGATTGTATAGTGTGTCGTGTTAGCTAAACGATCGTATACCTTTTCCTAAATGGTCGTTCAGTAAAATCTATACGATCGTGTAGCTTCTCCTAAACGATAAGTATTTTGCTATATGATAGCGCCTTTTTCCCTCCCACTTGCTTATTGCCCTATACAATCCGTGCTTCCTCCTTCCTCTACCAAATTCACCAAAGACCATAGTTTGGGTTCTCACTCTGAGAATACCCGGGGCTCTTTTCTGGTGTTGTCGTCTCCACGGCGTTCGTGTTCGTGCGGTTGTTCGGGCGTGGTTGATCGAGTAGAGGTTTCCGCTGCATTGAGTTCCAAGGTTTGAAGAACATCTTCAACTGGTATGACAACTCTCTCCCTTGTTTATTATTATTCAAAGCATGCCTTTAATTGACTATTTGTTTGCATAACTGTACGTTTGAATGTATATTGTGTATTTCGGTCATGGTGAGATCGGAGCGATTCGAACGCGCTCATGGAACTCTTCGGTAAGAGATCCTTCAAAATCACTAATTGCAAGTATAGGTATTTGAATGTCAGCGTCTGAAAAGCAACTGAAATGGCATGCGACTGACCAGGGTATGAAAATTAATGCTGTCATATCACAAGTTGCTGAGGGAGAACGCTTATAAATAGAGACTTGCACTCGAAAAATAAAACACATAGCGTAAAAAGCATAGCATAGCATAACATAGAGAGCTTAGAATTTAGTAGTGCTACTGCTGCAAGAAGATCACATAAGGAAAAGAACCATTACCATTGTTGATCAAGGAGAATTGAAGAGAACCAAGCTCGAGAGAGGACTTTTCTTCAATTCTTTAACAAGTTGGTTGTACACACATTAAGATCAAGCCAAAGAGGACAAAAAATTGAACTCTATGGCTTGACTCTTCTCTTTTTTACTTTATTTCCATTCATCATTCGTGCGATTAAGTGTTTTATTGTAAAGACAGTTTCAATCTTTATAAAATCGTGCATTTAATCCATCCACTTACCTCTACTTACAATCTGTTGTGTTAAATGTGTTTGTGACTTTGTGCATGCTAAAACTCTAAATGCTTTAATCATTCTGATCATTTCGGTGGAAGTTATCTCAGCTAAACTATTCGAGAGAATAGGATAGTTAGAAACGCATCAAGTCAGAATGAACAGTAGCTTTAGAGATAGAGATACTTGTGGTTTACTGTTTTCTGTATCCAATGCATGCACCCTAGAGATAGGAACATGTGGAATTTGCATTGAGAAATGTTAAATGATTAGTTAGACAGAAACCCAATGCATTGACATACACAATTGTAAACACGCATCCTTCATCCTCATTCTTACCCACTATTTCTTGTCCATCCCACTTGGATCAACGTATTCACTTATCACTTAGCATCATTCCTTCATTGAACCCTATATTTCACTTGAACTCCTGTTTCTTCTCGTATGTTTATAGTTAAAGTAATATAGATAACATTTTCCAGCATTTATTTAGAACCCCTCTACATCAGTGCAATGCAAGGCTTGTGTAAGTCTGACCTAAATCCCTGTGTTTGACCTTGGACTTACCAGGAACCTGAATTAGATTTATACTTGGATCTAGCTCAGGTAAAGCTTGTACGTATCATCCATGAGTGTAACGCATCATCCATTATTCTCACCTAGATAAGTCATTCACCATTCATCTTCATTCACATCAATCTTATCTTCCATTTCCACTCATTATACACTCTTAGCACACATCACGCAACCATGAACACATGACTTTGTAAAATCTATTGAGAAGGTATCATCATCTTCCTCGAGGCAGTTGCTTCGACTGATCAGGATGTTGTGCATTCTGAAATGGATGGTGTTCCAGTGGTTTCTCACACTAATGAAGGTTTGAAAAATGGTGTTCAGTCTGTTGCTGATCATTAGTCTTGTGAAATAAGCACTGAGAAGGAGAATGTTTTCAAGACTTTCCACGAATCTGACTCTGATGATAATGTTCCTTTGTCTGAACTTACTGGTAAAAAGACCGAGGCTTTCATAAGTGTTGGCAATGGATCTTTTGAGACATCTGAGTCTAAGTCTAATCAAGATGAGTTTAAGGACATTCTTGATTCTTCAGAAGACAATGATCTGAAGAGTTCTTCTTGTTGACAAGTCTACTCCAAGTTAGGTCACTCGAGCTTCTATCAAATCTAGAGGGAAGAAAGTTGTTTCCTCTATATCAGCTTCATTGAATGTGTTATATGTTCCATTGGATGGTGTGTATTTTCATACAGAGTTAGGAGCTACCATGTGGAAATTTGTGGTTCAAAGGAAAATTGTTGATAAAAAGGAACTCTATGATAGAACTCGGGACTGCTTTGATCTTGTTAATCTAATTCTTCAAGCTCAACTTAATAGGACTGTGCCCAATTTGGGTCTTTTCCACCCACAGCTATTACGAGAATTTATTGTCAACCTCTCTCCATATTTTGACAATCCAAATAGTCTTGACTTTCACAAAGTTCATGTGTGTAGATGTCCATTTATCTTCACTGTAAACCTTATAAATAAATACCTCAATCGAATAGTGCCTGCTGATGTTTATGAGAAATGACCTTCTTTGAGAGAGTTGGTTTTTTAATTAACCAAAGGGGCAAGGTCGTCTTGGCCAAAGAAAGGATAATTATCCACTGCTGTTTTTGAGCTCCAAATATGTTGTACTTTATAGAATTTGAATCTTCACATGGTGTCCT
Source organism: Benincasa hispida (assembly GCF_027475165.1). Lineage (NCBI taxonomy): Eukaryota > Viridiplantae > Streptophyta > Magnoliopsida > Cucurbitales > Cucurbitaceae > Benincasa > Benincasa hispida. The sequence continues at coordinate 46,983,338 of NC_143483.1, read as the reverse complement.
TCCTCCCACAAATCTGGCCTGTCTATTTCTTTTGCTATACTATTATTTCATATTAGTACTAAAATTCTTTTTGATTTTAGACATTTTGTTCTCAATCAAATCAAACGGCACATTGGGTTTCAAGCATTGAAGTTACCCATATGCCATCCTCGCCTGATTTTTGGAGTCCTGCTTGCTCAGAAACCAGATCTAGGTAATGCTGATGAGCCTATTGGTGCTGCTCCCGCCCTCATTTCAATCCACCCTAAGCTTCTACAAAACCTTTATGTTCCAGATCTTGTTGTTACTTCTATTGAAACTTGTGTTGATGGGCTAAGTCAGGCTTTCATTAAGTTTTCTTTTGGTAGTCGTGTACTGCATCATCTGTCTTCTAAAGTCAATGACATTAATGATCATGATCTGAAACTTTAGGTGCGTAGAGAGATTGTTGTTGGGATGCTGTAGACAATGCGTGTAACTTTGGCAAGATCTTCTGGCGCGTCTTCGTCTCAACTAAGGAGTTGATTTTTTATATAGCCAGAAAGAGGGATATTTTGGTTGTATGGTTGTGCTGAGTTTGGTTGTGCTTCTGTTTTGTGTATGATGCTATTCTGGACTTATGGTTTATGTTTTTTTATTGGCTCTGGAAGCCCTTGTTGTTTGGGCTTGTTTTGTGTTGTTACCGATGGTGTTATACTTTTTATTAAGCCTTTATTTTAGACATCATTTTCTTATTGATATATGGGTGGTTGCTTTTATTCTACCAGTAAAAAAAACAAAATAATAATAAAAAATATAAGCCAAAGGGGGAGTTTGTTGGGATTTGTTTAGTTGGCTTTATATTTTCTTAAGGAAAAGGTTTTTGCAGATTTCTCAAATAAAGTCTTAACATCTGTCTGTAACATTAGAGTATCTTCATGTAGAATATTTTCCTTATCTGAAAATATCAGGGTATAACATTTTGTCTGATAGTTTTCTTTATCAAAGTGCGATATTTTTTTTTTCTAAATATGGATCTGTTTCTTTTATTGGATTCAATTATTAAAGAAGAATTATTTTGATCTTTAGGGTTGATGCTTTTATTGACCAAGCAAGACGTTTTCTGCTCTACGACCATTGTTGTGCATCTTTGTGTTCTTGCTTGCTGTTCACCAGTCCACTATGCAAGTTCTTCATTCATTGAAACGCAACACTTTAAGAAAAATCACGTTTTTAGGAGAAGCCTAAGCCATGCTGCCAAAGAAGGAATTCTCAGTCTTAAGAGGAGCCTAAGATTCAGCTTCGAAGAAGAAGTTCTCCATCTTAAGGGGATCCCAAGATTCACCAGTGAAGGGAGTTCGCTGACTTGAGAAAAGATAACATAGTAAGAGGAGTCTCAATTATCGTTGAAAGCTGAGGTGATAACCACTAATTTAGGGGGAGCCTAAGTTCACTTGAGAGGGAGTCTCACATCTAGAGGGAGCCTAGGTGATCAGTGAGTTTGGCTCACTGTAGTGGGCGTGTATTACAAATAAGTACTATCTTGTAAACTACTTAACTCTTTAATATTAGTGGATTATCTTTCCTGGGCACACTGCCCCCCAGACATAGGTGGTCCATCACCGAACTAGGTTACCAACTTCTATGTGTCTCTACTTATTTACTTGTTGTTAGTATTTTTGTTGTTTCAGTGGTTATCAGTGCTTTTTGTTTAACATCCATATAACGAGTGGCGAGTCACTCTAGTACTTTTTCACACTTAAAATCCTTGTTTAATCTATTTATGAGTTAGCAGAGGGACCTAATGGACTTAGAGTTATAAGCTCCAATGATTCATGATTAATTAATTAAACTCTTTAATTAAGTTAATAGTCATTCATTGACTATAGAGCACTCCACTAACAACCTATAGTTGCACTTCTATAAACTACAGTATATTTATGTGTTCATTGAATTAACCATTTTTCGTAAGTCATCCCTTCACAAATTTTCGTTATTACAGTTGGGTCAAATTACCATTTTACCCCTGTAGTTACCTATTGTACTTTAAGTACTACTGATCCACTAATGAACAATTATGTTTATGGTCCTTACATAAACAAAGTCCCTCTCAAGCCAGTAAGAGAGTGAGACCTCATTGTTCAAGTCTCAGAGTCAGCACTTAAGAGAACAATTTGTCTACTTTCCCTAAAGTCAGGAAGGAGCGAATTTCATCCCATGTAGCTATATTCCCAACTCTTCACTCGGTATCGTCTTCAAAATGGTAGGCATATTGAGTCGACAGCTAAGGCCACTCCTACTAATACAATATAAAGTACAACCCTTATGAACAGAAGTTCATAACTCATTTAGGATTAAGATCAAGTTACATGGTTATCATTTGAAATATAAATCTCTTCAATTAACGGTGTTATAAAGAGAGATTATATATTGTGGTTCAGTCTTATACAAACTCAATATATAGAATACCTCCACTTGCATGTCATCATACGAACGATTTGGATCAAATCATCTGTAACCCTTACAACTGTTGTAATATTTACAAAGTGGGTCGTATCCATAGTGTTACCAAGATAAGGTACCCAACCTTATCCATATACTATAGACCTTTCACGTTATTCTTTGAGCTTATCCATATACTATAGACCTTTCAAGTTATTCTTTAAGCACGATCCAGTTGTATGTCAAGCACATACTGTTCAAGTTACAATCAATAACCCCGAATCTTAGTTTATTGGATTTTTAATTATGCAAAGTAAAGTAATAATACTTCATTAATTAAATTTCATTAATTAAACAAACACTTTATTTACAAAATTACACAGACTATGAGATTTAGGACATAAATCCTAACAGTTGATGTTTTCTTTCGACGATCGAGTTCTGTTGAGCACAATTCACACATGAATATTGATGAATAACTCATCTTTCCTTGAAAAATTCAATAAATCTCAATTTAGAGGCATTATTGGATCTGAATTGTTTAATTGGCTTGCCATATTGAGTATCAATTAGTTTTAAAAACTAAGGAATATTCAAGGAGACATCAGATTTGTGTTTGAGGAGAAAAATCCATGTAAATAGTAACATTATCAACAATTGTGAGAAAGAATGAATATCTAGCATGTGTTACAGTGGAAAAAGGTCCCCAAATATCTATATGAATAAGATCAAAGGGATTGGGAGACAAATGTTTTAGAATGAAAAGGCAAACGTCTATGTTTAGCTAATGGACAAACATTACATGAAGAACAAGTTTTACCAAACAAAAAAGAAGAAAGATGCAGAGCATCTTTTAGAGAGCTTAAGCATTCAGAGGATGGATGACCAAGCCTTTGATGCCGTAGAGAAGCTTTATTATCTGTGACAGCACACCGACTGTGTAACAGGGGCAGAGTATGTAAATCAGATAGGTACAAGCCATGATGAAGCTTAGCATTGCCAATCTTCTTTAAAGTGAACTTGTCTTTAATCGTAGAATCATTAGTAGAAAACTTAACAATGACTGGTGATTCCCTTGTAAGAGCACTAACCGAGAGAAGACTGAAGGAAAATTTAGGTATATAAAGTACATTGTTAAGTACTAGTGATTGTGATATGCAAATAGAGCCAACAAATTTAACTTCAAAAGATTGCTCATCAGGCAGACTAATGGAAGCAAAGCAAGGAATCATAGACATAAACATTTCTTTTGAATAGTAGATATGTGTGGAAGCACCTGAATCAATAATCCAAGAAGTAAAGGGGCTAAAACCTACAATATGCGAGGCAGAACCACTTGTAGAAGGATTATTAAAAGCCACAACAGATAGTTGAGATTAAAGTCGAGTAAGGGCGCTCTGGTACTGTAACAGAGCGTCAATAGTAGTTTGAGAAGAACTATTAGCATCAGCGAACTGATTAATCACTGAATTAATAGTATTGGCAGAAGAATCTGTATTGTTTGTTCGTTGTTGTCATTTGGTTTTGTATCTAAGTGGATAGCCATGAACTTTATAGCAACGATCAACTATGTGGCCAAGAATTCCACAATGCGGGCATTTTGCCCATTCTTTATGCTATTTGTTAAAGGATGAATTTTTCTGTGAATTTGTAGTCACTACAAATGCAATAGCGGGTGGCAAAGAAGGAAAAGAACTGATAGATCGTTGTTTTTCTTCTTGAAGAAGAAGAGAAAAAGCACGAGTAAGAGATGAAAGAGAATCCATGAGAAGTAATTAAGCTCAAGTGTGGGAGAAAGACTCATTAAGTCCCATAAGAAATTCCATGAGATATTTCATTTGCAAAAACTCTGCCATATCACGAAGAGCTCCACAGGGACTGATAACGGGCAGAAATGCACGTTATTACAGTGCTAAGTTATTAAACAATGTAGGATTACGATGATAAAAATATACAAGATTGCGTCCAAAAGCATTAAGTTCACACTATTGTGGTCGCATGTGTCCATCACATTAAAGCAGTTAACTTATGTATTTTTGTGCAGAATATGCGTTGACGCAAGTCGGAAAATGTGATCCAAAGAAATCAATGGTCGACCGCATTAAGAGATTGGGTTAACGCAAGGCTATGCAATCATTTGTGCTTGCGAATATCTGCTCAAGAAGGTTGCCGCATAGAGTTGGCGCATCTTGGTGGGTGCATCTGGGTGAAAAGCATAATAAATCACAATGAGACAAAAAGTTGATGACGGTCGATTCGAATTAAGTTCACAAGCCGTTAACGAACTACTGTAGCAGGTACACTCAACTTTTCGGTGACAAATATTCGATGCATCAGACAGAGAATTAATGTCATCCCATCAGTGCAATCATAAGAGAGAAGAATCCTTTCACCCCAAAGCTCTATAAATACCAGAGGCCACCTTCAGTGAAGGAGTTCGTTCAGTTCGACAGTTAGATAATTTTTCCTTAGATAGAAGTAGCCTTGTTCATAGTTTCTTATACTTAGAAGGCGAAGCGAGAGAAGGGAAGAGACGTCGGAAGATCGCCCTGGTCAGCTCGAGAAAGAACCCAAGAGGCATAGAAAAACAGAAAGAGGGCTAACTCTTGCGAGAGCAAGATTATCTTTGGAGCAGAGTAGAGAAGAATAGTGTAAAAGCCTTGGGAAGCAAGAGATTGCTACCAGGCTCTTTATTCTTATTCCGCATTGTTATTCTGTATTTCAATTCTATATCTATAAAATGGAACTTGCTTATCTACATCTGTTCACTCTCTTAAAAGCACGCATGAGTAGCTAAATTTATCGAATGGGTTGAAAAGAACTTAGCTAACATAACCTAGGATTTTCATTGCATGCGATCATCTTGTCTTATGTTGCGCCCAACGCCCCTTTAGAGCTACTCGAAAGAGAGTCTAAAGAAATAACCTAAGACTTGAGAGAGCTAGGTTAGAATCTAGACTCGAGAGAGCAAGATTAGATCTGCATAAGCAAAAGATAAGGACTTAGAGATAAGCTTTGTTTGCCTACATGCATCGCATGCACCCTATAGATAGGTTATGGTAATATGTGGTCGCCTTGTATGTGTGTGTGTCATTCGTCATCGCATGAACAAGAATAGAGGCTTATGTGTAGGTCTTATAGACATCATCGCATATATCGCATGAATTCTAAAACTAGAAGCCATAGCATTTGCAGTGAGAGATGATTTGCTATTGTATATGTGTAGCATGATCGCATAACATGAACGCAATCCTAGGAAGTGTTAGCTGAGTCCCTTCTCAACCCGTTCCCCCGTATATTCAGCGCATCTTCCGTACTATTAACTCTTTTCTTAACTCCGCCGCATACATTTTTATACTTTAACCAACAAACCAACCAGCCCATTAATTTATCTGTTACCGCAAAGTGATCTTAAAAATTATTGTCGCATATTGTTTTCCTTAGTCCCTGAGTTCAACCCTAGACTTACCAGGAAACTCAGTAGGATTTATACTTGGATTCTGCTAAGAAAACTTGTTGCACAACGCATTTTTCCATCACCGCAATTTCTTTCATTAATTCACTACATAAAATAACGAAACTTAGTGGTCTGTTAGCTTTCTTTAAAACTGACCCTTTACGAAACTTCTTAAGAGCATCACATGACTTCTTTCAATCGTGTAGCAATGAGAACATTGCCACATTTTAAATTTAGGGGTGCGGTATTCATTTTTTGACCTTGCTATTTTTAGCCTTACTTAAAAATAAATTTGCATAACGTTGCAATCGGATCCTACTCGTAATTGGATGTCTGCATAAAACCCGTAGGGGCAAGCCAAAATGAAGGTAGGAATCGTGATCAACGCAGAAATAAATGATCACAACTCCACTGCCAAATGGGCATGAGTTTAGTCTGAGAAAGAGCGTCTTGCTCGTAGTTGGATGTCCGCATGACACACGTGGGGGCAAGCCAAAACGAAGGCGAGGCACTTGAATCAATGCAAGGTCGAGGGAAAAAAAAAAATGTCTAGTAAGCATGTGATGTCCTGGAATCTAGTAAGCATTTTTTAAGGTTAAACTTGCGGTCCCTAAAGTTTAGAAATATTTTAAGAAGAGACCTGGATAAGAATTAAGGAAATTTTGGTGTATAGGATTTGAATAAGGCATCCTTGAGAAATCTAAGAAAGAGAAGGCGGTCGACTTTCTAAAGGAAATCTTTAGCTTATGCTTGAGGACAAGCATTATTTAAATTTGGGGTGTGATAACGGACAGAAATGCACGTTATTACAGTGCTAAGTTATTAAACAATGTAGGATTGCAATGATAAAAATATACAAGATTGCGTCCAAAAGCATTAAATTCACAATATTGCGGTCGCATGCGTCCATCGCATTAAAACAGTTAACTAATGTATTTTTGTGCAGAATTTGCGTTGACGCAAGGCGGAAAATGTGATCCAAAGAAATCAACGGTCGAGCGCATTAAGAGATTGCGTTAACGCAAGGCTATGCGATCATTTACGCTCGCGAATATCTGCTCAAGAAGGTTGCCGCATAGAGCCAGCACATCTTGGTGGGCGCATCTGGGTGAAAAGCGTAATAAATCATGATGGGACAGAAATATGATAACGGTCGATTCCGAATTAAGTTGACAAGCCATTAACGAACTACTGTAGTAGGTACACTCAACTTTTCGGTAACAAATATTCGATGCATCAGACAGAGAACTAATGCCATCACATTAGTACCATCATAAGAGAGAAGAAGCCTTTCACCCTAAAGCTCTATAAATACTAGAGGCCACCTTCAGTGAAGGAATTCGTTCAGTTTGACAATTAGATAATTTTTCCTTAGATAGAAGTATTCATAGTTTCTTATACTTAGAAGGCAGAGCAAGAGAAGGGAAGAGACACCGGAAGATCGCCCTATTCAGCTTGAACCCAGGAGGCGTAGAAAAACAGAGAGAGGGCCTACCCTTGCGAGAGCAAGATTATCTTTGGAGCAGAGTAGAGGAGAATGGTGTAAAAGCCTTGGGAAGCAAGAGATTGCTACCAGGCTCTTTATTCTTATTCCGCATTATTATTCTGTATTTAAATTCTATATCTATAAAATGGAACTTGCTTATCTACATCTGTTCACTCTCTTAAAAGCACGCATGAGTAGCTAAATTTATCGAATGAGTTGAGAAGAACTTAGCTAACATGACCTAGGATTTTCATTGCATGCGATAATCTTGTCTTATGTTGCGCCCAACACCCCTTTAGAGCTACTCGAGAGAGAGTCTAAAGAAATAACCTAAGACTTAAGAGAGCTAGGTTAGAATCTAGACTCGAGAGAGCAAGATTAGATCTGTATAAGCAAGAGATAGGGACTTAGAGATAATCTCTGTTTGCCTACATGCATCGCATGCACCCTAGAGATAGGTTATGGTAATATGTGGTCGCCTTGTATGTATGTGTGTCATTCGTCATCGCATGAACAAGAATAGATGCTTATGTGTAGGTCCTATAGACATCATCGCATATATTGCATGCGTTCTAAAACTAGAAGCCGTAGCATTTGCACTGAGAGATGATTTGCTATTGTATGTGTGTAGCATAATCACATAACATGAACGCAATCTTAGGAAGTGTTAGCTGAATCCCTTCTCAACCCGTTCTCCTGCATATTCATCGCATCTTCCATAATATTAACTCTTTTCTTAACTCCACCGCATACATTTTTATACTTTAACCAATAAACCAACCAATCCATTAATCTATCTGTTACCGCAAAGTGATCTTAAAAATTATTGTCGCATATTGTTTTCCTTAGTCCCTGATTTCGACCCTGGACTTAGCAGGAAACTCAGTAGGATTTATACTTGTGTCCTACTGAGAAAACTTGTTGCATAATGCATTTTTCCATCACCACAATTACTTTCATTAATTCACCGCATAAAATAACGCATCAGCGACAAGTACCACAAGTGTAACCAGGTCGGTAAGTATTGAGTTCATCATTGAGAGTCTTGAATTTGGCAAAATACATGCTTATCAAATCTTGATTTTGAGTAAGAGTCACAAGAGCTCTTTTGAGTTGAAGGATCCACGAAACATTTTTCTTTTGAAATCGTTCCTGTAAATCAAGCCAAATGGACCTAGCAGAATCGGAAAAAGGAAGCTAGCAGATATTGGCTTGAAAATAGAGTTGAGAATCCAGGAAATGACAATGTTATTGATTTGAATCCATGAAGGAATAAGATCACCAGATGGATGGGGAAGAGTATCATCGATAAAGCCGAGCTTATTTTTAACAGATAAAACAATCACCATAGAACAACTCCATTAAACGTAGTTCTCTTCGATTAAGAGCTCTATGACTAATAGTAAGTTGGTATTATCGTTATGATTATGATAAATATTTGATTGTACGAAGGTTGCAATGAGGTTGTAGAATGAATTTCAACATTTTTTGGTGGTAATGTGGTAGGAGGAACAGGAATTTCAAAGGAATTCAAAGGTGGAGGCAAATTAGACATAAGGGAAACTTCACTAGGGTTTCCTGAGGTTGAAGACGAAGAAAAGAGGAAAGTGAAAAAGAAAGAAACCTATTAGTTAAAAGCGACTGATACCATATTAAACAATGGAATTCAATATACATGACTCACTTATCTTATTAATTAATGAAGCAATAGTATTTATATAATTGAAGAGAGAAAGTAGGTTGTAACTAAATAACAACCTTCAAAAATAACAAAATACAATAAAATAACTAATCCACTTTTAATATCTTTAATATAATAGTTTAAAAAGTAATATTTAAAATTGCACATGAATGTTATAATAGAGTAAGAAGATATTAAAAGTCTAAGACTTTTTATAGCGTTTTTGTATGGCTATAACAAATACTATAATGGAGTAAGAAGATATAACATATATACATTGCTACAAAAACATTTCATAGCCTTAGTTATTAAGGCTATCATTAATGAATAATAACTTGTTCGTAATGCTATCTTTTCTATATAATAACCTTTTTTTAGTGTTATCTTTACCATATAACAACATTTTATTAATGATATCTTTAACATATATGACATTTTCTTAATACTATTATTATATCCTATATATAGGTTTAATTTTATGCTACAACGAACTTACACATCAAAATTTCATAATCAATTTACATTAGAATTACTTATTTTTAGCTAAATACACACATGAAACACTTGGTAATGCATCAAATTGAAGGAACTCGTATGAGGAGAACCTTGAGTGGAAGTGGATCGACCAAATTCCATTAATTATTGAATACAAAGTTTACAGTAAACATACTAATAGATATGCATTTAAAATTAAATTACAACATGCTATAAATGGAAATGGGTTTCAAGAAACCTCATCTTTGTAGAACCTTTTCTTCACGAAATTCCCTCGAACAGTCACGTACAACTTGAAGACCTTCTTCAAGATAACCTCGAACAAAAAATCCGAACACTACCACAGTGAAACCTTGGTATTTTCAGGGTGAGAACCCAAGAGTAGTGGGTTTTGACTATTTTGGTTAGGAGGAAAACTTTTATGTGGAGGAAGAAGAAGATTGAGAACTTTTTTCACACAAGGCAAACTCACAGAACACTTTTGTAAATCTCTCAATCGTTTAGCACCAACGTAGAAGAAGAAGAAGAAAACGATTTTCTTCTATTCTTCTTGCCATAAAGAATAACCACTCCCACTAAAGTGGGTGGAGAGAAAAGATGGGGAAGGGAGTTCCCTTCCTTATTATTCAAATAATAATAATAATATATTATAAATAAATATGATAACTAACTTATCATATTATATTTATATTAAATTATATGTTATATCAAATATAACATAAACCTATAGTTTTAATATTGTATCACATACAATATAAACTATAGTTTCTTTTCTTTATTATATGACATTTAATATAAATCATATTTATAATAAATTTAACAACTATGAATCACATTTATTATATGACATTAAATATAAATAATATATTATAGTTATAATGTATCAAATACATTATGACAATTATATCACATATAATTGAAACAATTTAATTATATCATATATAATTAAATCCCTCTATTAATTTGAACAATTCAAATTAATCTAAAAACTAATTCTCAACTAAATCCTATTGAGCTACCAAGGAGACCTTATGGACCTGTAGCTTGAAGCTCCAACGGTACATGAATAATTAATTAAACTCTTTAATTACACTATTCACCATCCATTAACTGTCGGCACTCCACTAAAGACCGACAGCTGCACTCTTCACATTATAGATATATTTTTGTGTCCATTGGATATAACCAATCAATAGTATGATGACCCTTCACAAATTGCTCGTAAGTACAGTTGAACCAAATTATCGTTTTGCCCATGTAGTTACATCTAACTTCTTAAGTACCAATGATTCCACTAATGAACAATAGATCATAGTCCTACTATGACTAAACCCCTCTCGAGCCAGAAAAGGGTGTGGCGCCATATTGTTCAAGACCCGAAATCAGCCCTTAAGGGAGCAATTTATCTACTTACCCTTGCTTCGGGGAAGGAGTGAATTCCATCTTGTGTAATTGTGTTCCTAGCTCCACAATCAGACGAATCCTCAAAATGGTAGGCTTGTTGAGTAGGTAATCTGACCACTCTCACTAATAGCTTGTAGAAATACAAGCTATTGCAGCCTTTTCTTTAGAGTTATGAGGGTTGATGAGCAGAATATTCGTTAATATTACTAAGGATTCATGTGCAAAAATGAGCTTGCGTCGATTAGCACTGAAGATTCCCACAACCCTATATCATGCGTTATCTTGCATCAAAATGTCTATTTTGTAGTTATCGCAGAAGTCGACTACATGCGTTGATCTTAATGAAGAAAATTTGGTCGCATGCACTGCCGCAACTACAGTGATAACCATCGTAGAAGTATGATCGCAAAGAGTGGGTGGAATGCGTTGATCCTGTTGGGTTTTATGTCCTAAAACTCGTGGTATGTAAACAATAGAACTTATTCTGAAAATTCAATAAGTTGTTATTGAATATATTGGTTTTTAGAAATCCAATAAATCTAAGTCCTTTGACTATTATATGAGTACTTGAACATTATATAGAGACATACAAGTGAATCAGGTTTAAGTAAATAGTCAAAATGATCTATAGTATATGAATAAGGTTGGATGCCTTATTCTGGTAACACCATTGGATGCCGCCTACTCTGTAGTTGTTACAAAGAGTTGTAAAGTGCTACATACGAAGTAATCCTAATTCGTGCATGTTGGAACATGAGAAGTGGGGGCGTCCTGTGCAAATGAGTTTTGTGCAAGAAATGATTCTGGGTCTTGAACAAGAGGCCTCACCCTCTCATTGGCTCGAGAGGGATTCAATTTTTTGATTGGATCACAAATCAATTGTTCATTAGGGGATCAGTGGGACTTAAGGAACAAGAGGTAATTTGGGTGGTAAAACAGAGATTCGACCCCGTCGTTATTACGAACAACCTGTAAAGGATTAACTTACTAATCATGGTTATATCGAGTGGACATAATATATCTACAGTAAGGAGAGTTCAGCTATGGGCTTTAGTGGAATCACCCATTAGTTAATGAATAGGGGTTAGTTCGGTCTAATGAGTTTAGCCAATTAATCTCGGATTGTTGGAGCCCATGATCTGTAGGTCCACGAGGTCCCTCTACTAGCTCGTAAATGGATAACTCTAAAGTAGCGTGATAAGTTAATTTAAAACGTTCAAATTAGAATTAAATAAAATTAGAGAAATATAATTTAAATATTTACAATTGGAATTGTGTAAAAATTAATTTAAAATTTGATATTAAATTAATTAGAATTATTTAAATTATTTAAATAATTATTTATTAATTTTATTAAGAAAATTAATTTTGTAGAATTAATAATATTTTTAATTTTATTAAAAGAATTGATTTATGAAATCAATATTTGAAAAAATTGAAAAAAGAAGAAAAAATCACAATAAATGGAAAATTGACATTTTCCATTACTTCTTCAAGTAGCTCACTAACAACCCACCATCTTCAAGCTTCATTAACTCCAAGTAAGAGCTGTATCTAGAGCACCAAGACAACCAATCAATTTTTTCTGAAAAAAATCGAGAGAAGAAAGGTGTTCTTCATTTGGGTTACAACTGTGAGCTTGTCTCTGAATTCCCTTAATTCAGGCTTATTTTGAGTCTCACTACTCAATCTAGAGCACCAAGAGGATAGTAAGGAAGATCTTGGGGTGGTATACAATAAGATTCAGAGAAGATTAACAGCTGGTTTCAAGCTTTGAGGAAGTTCTACAAAAGTATGTCTTGAAACCCATTTGTTTCTGCTATAACATGCTTTCATTTCTGCCAAATATAATGAATTAGAGTGCTTATAGATCCTGGTTACTTCCGCTACATGATGGTATTTTCCAACAATTGGTATTAGAGAATCATAAGCATTCAATTCAGTTTAATTTTGGTTTGGTGGGTGTTTTATATGAGTAATATGAAACTGTTGTACTAATATAGTTCTTTGAGTTTTGGCTTTTAATTTCTCCTTGATTTCTCATTTAAATTTATAATTGGCTCTTGCTTGATGAGCTTATATGTGTTCCTAAGAGTCTGTAATTTATTTGGAGACATTAGAGTTGAAATTAAGCTGTAAATTGAAGAAATAAACGAAGAGGTCGAGTTGCAGATTCCAGAAAATCAACCTCTATTAATGTCATCGTTTAGCTTGATGCATTAGATGATGTGAAGAAAAACTAAACGATCGTGTAGCTTTAGGCGTTGATCGTTGAGGTGTTGTGTGCTATGTTGGGGTTGATGCCCTAAAGTCTCGTGTCCTGTAGTTTGTAAACAGTTTGTACGAACACTTGTGTTGTTAATATATGATATCTATTTCACATCTTGTATTTTTGCTCAGTTACTTGTTTTATTTGCTTTACCACAAACCAATAAACATAAAATCCCTAGTTATCTGTATGTGACTCAAGCATGTATGTGGTTACATACAAGTGGATCATGTCTTGAGTGATAACCAAAATGGTCTGTAGTATATGGATATAGGAGGGAAGCCTTATCCTGGTAACGCACGGATGCGGCCCGCTTTGTAGAATGGTCACAAGTGTTGTGATTTATCACAGATGATCTGATCCTGATCATTCGTGTTGGGGACTACTGATAACGGGCATTGATCTGATCCTGATCTTCCTTCCCACTTGCTTATCACCTACTGATAACGGGCAAAAATGCACGCTATTACAGTGCAAAGTCGTAAAACAATGCAGGATTGTGATGGTAAAAATATACAATATTGTGTCCAAAAGCATTAAGTTCACAACATTGTGATCGCATGCATCCATCGCATTAAAACAACGAACTTATGTATTTTGTGCAGAAAATGCGTTGGCGCAAGGCAGAAATGTGATCCGAAGAAATTAGCGTCTGAGTGCATTAAGAGATTGCGGCCGCAAGGCTATGCAATCATATGCGCTCGCGAAAATCTACTTAAGAAGGTTGCCGCATAAGATCCGACGCATCAAGGTGAAAGCTTAATAAATCACGATGGGACAGAAAGCTGATGACGGTCGATTTCGAATTAAGTTGACAAGCCATTAACGACACTGTAGCAAGTACACTCAACTTTTTGGTGACAATTATCCGGCGCATCAGACAGAGAATTAATGTCATCCCATCAGTGCAATCATATGAGAGAAAAAGCTCTTCACCTTGAAGATCTATAAATATCGAAGGCCACCTTCGTTTAAGGAGTTCGCCGAGTTCGTTCAGTTCGCCCAGTTTTTGAGTTCACCATATAGACGATAGTTAGCCTTGTTCTTAATTTTCATATACTTGGAAGGCGGAAGCGAGAAAAAGGAAAAGACGCCGGAAGATCGTTCTGTCCAGCTCGAGAGAGTGCCAAGGAGCATGGAAAACAGAGAGTGGGCCAACTCTTGCGAGAGCAAGAATATCTTTTGAGCAGAGTAGAGAAGAACAGTGAAATTTCTACCAGGCTCTTTATCTTTTTTTGTACATTGTCATTCTATATTTTGATTTCATATATAGAATGGAACTTGCATTTTTATATTTGTTCACTCTCTTTAAAATACGCATGAGTAGCTAAAACTGTCGAATGGGTTGAGAAGTACTTAGCTAACATGACCTAGGATCTTCATTGCATGTGATCATCTTGTCTTATGTTGCGTCCATCACCCTTTAGAGCTACTCGAGAGAGAGTTAGAAAGAACCTAAGACTTGAGAGAGCTAGTTTAGAATCTAGACTCGAGAGAGCAAGATTAGATCTACATAAGCAAAAGATAGAGACTTATAGATAAGCTCTATTTGCGAACATGCATCGCATGTACCCTAGAAATAGGTTATGATAGTATGTGGCCGCCTTGTGTATATGTGTGTCATACTTCATCGCATAGACAAGAATAGAGGCTTAAATGTAGGTCCTATAGACACCATCGCATACATCGCATGCGTTATAAAACTAGAAGCCATAACATTTACATTGAGAGATGACTTAATGTTGTATGTGTGTAGCATGATCGCATAATATGAACGCAATCCTAGGAAGTGTTAGTTAAACCCCTTCTCAACCCGTTCCCCCGCATACTCATCACATCTTTCGTATTATTAACTCTTTTCTCAACTCCGCCGCATACACTTTATATTGTAAACAACAAACCAACCAACGCATTGTTTATTTTCCACTGCGAAGAGATCTAAAATTACCATCGCATATTGTTTCCTTAGTCCCTGTGTTCGACCTTGGGCTTACCAGGAAACTCAGTAGGATTTATACTTGGGTCTTGCTGGGAAAACTTGCATGCATAACGCATATTCCACCACCGCATTCTGTACCATTATTTCATCGCATAATAACACGCATCAAGTTTTTGACATCATTGCCGGGGACTACGACAATACATTGTGCTGACAGTAATTTTTTTATTTTCTTTGCAGCTTTCAATCTCTAACGAATTCTGACCCGGAGATTGAAAGAACGTTCTGATGAAGATTGAGAAATAACCGCCAATAACAAGACAAGATTCCAAGAATGGCAGAACAACAGGAAGAGAGGGCGGCAAACATAAGTAATATAATGGTCAACCCCATCCTCCTGGAGAATGACTGCATTAGACCCATTAAGGACTATGCGTCGCCCAACCTATATGATTTCTCCCCAGGAATCATGAGGCCAGCTCTGGAAAGATCGAGGTTTGAAATGAAACCGGCTATGTTGCAGATGATTCAAACAGCAGATAGTTTGGTGGAAGGCGTGGCGAGGATCCGCACGCCCATCTCCGGAGTTTCATTGAAATCTGCAACACTTTTGTGTTCCCAAATATCTCCGCTGAGGAGGTTTGATTAACGTTGTTCCCATTTTCCTTATGTGATCAAGCAAGGAAATGGACATATTCTCTCGAACTAGGGGAGATAACATTGTGGGAATAAGTAGTGAAAAAGTTCATGAAGAAATACTTCCCTCCAACAGAGAATGCAAGAAGGAGGAAGTTAATTATGAATTTTGAACAGGAAATTGACAAATCGCTCAGCGACGCTTGGGCGAGGTTTAAGAGGCTGGTAAGAGATTGCCCGCATAATGGCTTACCAGACTACTTAAAGATGGAGATTTTTTATCACGGATTAAACCCTGCATCGTAGACAGCTGCCAATGCGGCAGCAGCTGGTGGTCTGCTGGACAAAACATATGACGAGGCAAAAAATATACATGATCGCATTTCCAAAAAACATGAGGACTGGAGAGAAAGCGATCAAAGATTGAGAATCAAAGACAATGACGCGAACAATGAGGCCATCGCATCCCAATGATGAGTTTAATACAAGGCATCGCAATCAATAACGCGGGAACGTAAAAAGGGCAGGTCAACGCAATTGCTTAAATGACCACGAGTTGTGTCATCTGTGGAGAAGCACATCCGATTGAAGAATGCCCAAGGAATCCGTAGTTAGTATGCTTCATAAAGAATAACCCTTTCTCTGATATGTACAACCCCGGGTGGAGAAATCACCCTAACTTCGCGTGGAAAAATCAACAAAACTTTCAACCTATGGCGCAAAAAGAAGGGCCATCAGGATTTTTCCCGCGAACAAACAGTCAAACGCATAATCAAGCCAGCAGTTTGCAGGCGCCGCAATCTTCATCCTTGGAGAGTTTGCTGAAGCAATATATTGAAAAGAATGAAATAGTGCTTCAATATCAAGCGACGCCCATCCGCAATCTTGAAATTCATATGGGACAGATTGCGGGCAAACTCAAAAATAGACCGCAAGGATCGTTGCCGAGCTCAACTGAGCTCTCTTGCAACTCTGGGGGTACGAGAAAGGAACGATGCCTAGCAGTCTCCTTGCTAAGTGAAAAAATGACAATGGAAGTAGGGGAAAAACCCATCATGACCAACTCGAATGCGGTGACAACCGAGGACCCATTGACATATGATTCAGAAGAGCCCGAGAAGATAAACCCAAAAGTTGCGTCCACCTTTATGCCTCTAGAACACGAGGTAGAAGAAGTACAACTACCACCATTCCTGCAAAGATTGAAAAAGAAACAGAATAATGAAGGAAAGATCGCTATGGTAGTAACGCAAAATGCTATGATCCCACCAAAAATGTGCGACCCAGAAAGCTTCACGATACCATGCTCAATTGGAGGGGTCTACATCGGTCAAGCACTATGCGATCTTGAGGCAAGTATAAACGTCATACCGCTATCAATCTTCAAACGATTGAATATGAGCAAACTCACGCCCATGACAGAGACTCTCCTGCTTGCGGACAGATCCCGAATACATCCCGAGGGAAAGTTGAAAGATGCCGCAATCTCAATTGAAAAATTCACCTTACTGACAGACTTCATCATTCTGACTATAAAGCGGATGAAGATGCGACCATCATATTGGGATGACCGTTCCGCTCGATCGGTCGCACTCAAATTGATGTGCACAAGGGGGAGATTGTAATGAACGTCAATAGGGAAAAGCTCCAGATTAAGGCAATCAAGATCCCAGAAGACCGAGAAAAGAAGAGAAAGTCGCCTTGGATGTAAAAAGCCCAGATGGAAATAAGCAGTCCCTACGTTACTATGCGATTAAAACTCATCAGGGACGCAATTCTTTTGGAATATCCTTTTTCCTATCAATGATTCATGAACTTTCGTTACTTTTCTTTTTTCTGTTATCGTTTATTTATCTTTTTGCATCTAAAAAAAAAAGGCGCTGCAATCGTGTTGAACGATCGTGGTAAACGATTTTGTTAACTCTGTCTATTATTTGACCCTCTCGATGTTTTCTTTGCAACGATCGTGGTGAACGATTGCAGAGGCGCTACACGAAAGACGTATCCACTTCATTCTGTCACCGCAATCGAAGAGAGCAGTTCGCCACAAAGCAGGATGCGTTCACAAATAATGTGGCCGACAGAGCAAATTTGGGGGTTGTATCTCTTCTTGACTTTTTCTATTCCAAATTTTGCACTCTCGCATCACATTTTAACTTTGAAAATTTCATCATCGCATCCTCTTTAGTCGGCGCAATCATTTAACATTGATTAATTTAGTAAGTCATCACATTATTTCTCTTTGCCAATTATGATTTCAATGATGAAATGCATGCCTTTATTTTTTCGTATATACTAGAGTCAACTTAATTTTAGGACAGTCATCTCATGAAATATTTCTAAAAGTTAGTGGTCTGCCAGCTTTCTTTCAAATGGACTTTTTACTAAACTTCCTAAGAGCATCGCATGACTTATTTCAATATTTCAGCAATGAGGACATTGCTGCGTTTAAATTTGGGGGTGCGGTACTCTTTTCAACCTTGCTATTTTTAGGTATAACAAAAAAAAATGTTGCGATCGGATCCTACTCATAGTTGGATATCCACATGACACACATGGGGGCAAGCCAAAACGAAGGTAAGAATCGTGATCAACGCATAAATAAAATGATTACAACTCCGCTGCCAAATGGGCATGAGTTTAGATTGAGGAAGAGCGCCTTACTCGTAGTTGGATGTCCGCATGTTATACGTGGGGGCAAGGCAAAATGAAGGCTTGGCACTTGGATCAACGCAAGGTCATAGAAAAAAATATATCTAAAATACGCAAGGATAAAAATCATTTGAAAATACCCCAGTTGAAAAAGTTTTTTTTATGAAATAAATCATGCGATGCCCTGAAAATTAGTAAAGTCTTTTTGAAGGTTAAACTTGCGGTCCCTAAATTTTAGAAATATTTTAAGAGGCCTGGATAAGAATTAAGGAGATTTTGGTGCATAGGATTTGAATAAGGCAACATTGAGAAATCAAGGAAAGAAGAAGGCGGTTGATTTGCTAGAGAAAGTCTTTAGCTTATGCTTGAGGACAAGCATTGTTTTAAATTTGGGGGCGTGATAACGGGCAGAAATGCACGTTATTACAGCGCAAAGTCATAAAACAATGCAGGATTGCGATGGTAAAAATATACAATATTGCGTCCAAAAGCATTAAGTTCAAACATTGCGATCGCATGCGTCCATCGCATTAAAACAACTAACTTATGTATTTTGTGCAGAAAATGCGTTGATGCAAAGTGAAAATACGATCCGAAGAAATTAATGTCCAAGAATATTAAGAGATTGCGGCCGCAAGGCTATGTGATCATATGCGCTCACGAAAATTTGCTCAAGAAGGTGGCTACATAAGAGCCAGCGCATCAAGGTGAAAGCTTAATAAATCACGATGGGACAGAAAGCTGATGATGGTCGATTCTGAATTAAGTTGACAAGCTATTAACGACATTGTAGCAAATACACTCAACTTTTTGGTGACAATTATCCAGCGCATCAGACAGAGAATTAATGTCATCCCATCAGTGCAATCATATGAGAGAAAAAGCTCTTCACCCTGAAGATCTATAAATACCGAAGGCCACCTTCGTTTAAGGAGTTCACCGAGTTCGTTCAGTTCGCCCAGTTTTAGAGTTCACCATATAGACGATAGTTAGCCTTGTTCTTAGTTTTCTTATACTTAGAAGACGGAAGCAAGAAAAGGGAAAAGACATCGGAAGATAATCCTGGTCAGCTCGAGAGAGTGCCAAGGAGCGTGGAAAACAGAGAGCGGGCCGACTCTTGTGAAAGCAAGAATATCTTTTGAGCATAGTAGAGAAGAACAGTGTAAAAGCCTTGGGAAGCAAGAAATTGCTACCATGCTCTTTATCTTTTTTTCACATTATCATTCTATATTTTGACATCATATATAGAATGGAACTTGCATTTCTACATCTGTTCACTCTCTTTAAAATACCCATGAGTAGCTAAAACTGTCGAATGAGTAGAGAAGTACTTAGCTAACATGACCTAGGATCTTCATTGCATGTGATCATCTTGTCTTATGTTGCGCCCATCACCCTTTAGAGCTACTCGAGAGAGATTCTAAACAAAGAACCTAGAACTTGAGAGAGCTAGGTTAGAATCTAGACTCAAGAGAGCAAGATTAGATCTACATAAGCAAGAGATAGAGACTTAGAGATAAGCTCTATTTGCCAACATGCATCGCATGTACCCTAGAGATAGGTTATGATAGTATGTGGTCGCCTTGTGTATGTGTGTGTCATTCGTCATCACATGACAAGGATAGATGCTTAAACGTAGGTCCTATAGACACCATCGCATACATCGCATGCATTCTAAAACTAGAAGCCATAGAATTTGCATTGAGAGATGACTTGTTGTTGTATGTATGTAGCATGATCGCATAACATGAACTTAATCCTAGGAAGTGTTAGCTAAACCCCTTCTCAACCCGTTCCCCCGCATACTCATCGTATCTTTCGTATTATTAACTCTTTTCTCAACTCCGCTGCATACACTTTATACTATAAACAACAAACCAACCAACACATTGTTTATTTGCCACTACAAAGAGATCTAAAATTACCATCGCATATTGTTTCCTTAGTCTCTGTGTTCGACCCTGGGCTTACCAGGTAACTATGTAGGATTTATAATTGGGTCTTGCTGGGAAAACTGGCATGCATAATGTATATTCCACAACTACATTATGTACCATTATTTCATCGTATAACAACACACATCACCTACACGATCTGGTTTTCCTCCTTCCTCTACCAAATTCACCAAAGACCACCCTTTGAGTTTTCACTCCGAGAATACTCGTGGCTCTTTACTGGTGGTATCGTCCCCACGGCATTCGTGTTCGTGCAGTTGTTCGTGCTGCTGTTCTTGACGTTGCTGCTAATCGTTGGTAGATCTTTTGGAGGGTTTCCCTGTATTGAGTTCCAAAGATTGAAGATTTTCTTCAACTGGTAAGAAATTCTGTCCCTTGTTATTTATCTTGTTCTTAGCATCTCGATAATTAGTCTTTGTTTGCATAACTGTTTGTATGAATGTATAATATTGTATTTTGGTCACTGTGAGACCAGAGCAATCCAAATGCGCTCATAGAACTCTTCGGTAAGAGATCTTTCAATTGGTATCATAGCCAGGTTAGCATACTTCGATTTCATTTGTTGCAACGAAATTAGATTTACATTCATGATGGGTGCATATTCTACACTTGTTTAATAGTTAAACTTTGCTATGGATGTGCGGATTAATGGATGTTTTGGGGATGATAAGCCTTGATTTGATTTAAATCCTTTTATATTTGCGATTGTTTGTAAAGGCCCCTGCGTTTTTGGGCATTAATAATCGTTATCGAGTCTGTATTCAAAGTTTGTTTGAAGTTTTGAGTCGTTCATCGAAGTTCTGGGCAAGCGTTGCTATTCTTCGAAGAAGGAGCGATCTAGAGTTGATCGCATCATGCAGAAGATGTGGTACGCGATCACTGATGAACACATCGTTTAAACGATGAGGTATACGATCAACAGTTGATCGTTTCATTTTAACGATCGGGTACGTGATCACTGAGTATCGTTTGACGTGCATGCGCTAGACAATCGTTTAGATCAGCAAGATTCATCGCTTAGTAACTAACTAAACGATCTCTTAGTAACGCAAGGTAAATCGTTTACCTGGTTGCATGCATCGGTTAAACGATGAGAAGCACACGTATCGTTTAAAGCGCGCACGCTAGACAATCATTTAAGTCAACAAGCTTCATCGCTTAGTAACTGACTAAACGATCGCTTAGTAATGCAAGGTAAATCATTTACCTATCGTCGCACTACACGATCGTATGGACGATCAGGCTTTGCAGCCTCGTCGTCGTCTATGCGATCGTTTAATTATGCTCCTATCGTCTAGTGCACGCTGAACAATCATCTACCTACTAGAGTTTACTACATGATGAAGACCTCCTAGCAGTTCAAGACCCGGTTCACCTGTGAACCGATTTGCTCGATGAAAAATGTAATAGATAGGGTTTTTTCATTCCGGTTTTTGTAAAGGCTCATCCCGGTTCATTAATCTTTTATTTATTACATGCGATGTATGTTTTTTATATGTCATATGGTATGCACATATAGTAAATCCCACCTTAGGTTATGCAATGGTCATGCATCATCTTTTTATTGTAATGGTTATAATTTAGAAAAACATGATTTAATTATGTAAGAGCATGCTCATGCATCATATAATATAAGGGTTATATTTATGAATGCATAAAAAGCATTGACATGCATCATCTTTATATTATAATTGTTATAGTATAAGGGTGAATGATAAAATGTTTGCTTGGTTGTTATGCGTTATATAAAAGTTATATATAGTAATGACCGGACATTGCATGAAGCATGACACATAGGTTATTTTATAACTATTATAAATGCCTCGTTGTGCACAATGGTTTTAGTTGTTTCTTTTGAAAAGTTAAAGAGAAATTAGAACTAAAAGAAATAATATAGGCATGCATGCTCACTTAGGTTTAATTCATGGTTTTAAAGTGTTTAAAACTTGGATCACATAGACCTCAGATCACGGTTCTAATATGATTAGCAACCCTAAGGCTTTAATCTTTTAATAAGTTTAATAGGATTAAATTGGCTAATAAAAGGTTAAAGTGTAGCAAATCTATCTATAAGGGACCTTTTGTCTAAGATGGGTTCTGTCAAGGATGGGGTATTTAAGTTGATGGAAACGTAATACCCCTACCTGGGAACTTACCTGAAAAGGTGAATTAGATAGATTTGATGCATGCATGCAAGTTAAGGACAGTCCATTAAAGTGTTTAAATGTGACTACTTGAACTTGTTCATATTTCATAGACAAACGTTGTTTATGAGCAGAGTTTAAAAAGACGACTTAGACTAAAATCAGTAGCTGGATTGTCTAGGTTAATGCATCCCTAGGTAGAACATTCAGTGGGAGGTATTTGGGGCATAAGATGCTTCACTTAAACCTTTCACGTTTCTCCTAAATAGTCCATACCATGAGATCTACCCTCGGCCTCGCGGCACCTTTTGCGTGTCCCCCATCGGATGGTGTTTGGGTAGGTCAATATCAAGGTGGATGGAGAGAGTGTTCATAGTAAGTGGGAGCGGGAAGTGTGACAGCACATTCCTCGGTCTCCCTCGTTAGGTTGAGTAAAGTTACTGCGCATCGCCTCGAGGCACCCTGGAAGTGTCCCCCTAAAGGATGGCAGTTTTGCACGTTTCTTTATTTGATCTCCTGTAAGAGGATATGGTAACTTAGTCTCTTGTCCTAATCTACTTCTTCCCTATGGTGGGCTTATTAGAGCGGGACTCTGGCACCGAAAGCGAGGGATTACACTTACGCATAATAATTAAAGGTTAACAATTCTGGACTGAAAAATGGTGGTTGTTAGTTTCAGTTCCAAGAGTTGGTTCTGCCTAATGGTTGAGAATGTCTCATCTTAGCGAAAGGGCAACTGATCACCCCACCGGTGACGTTTATCCTACCTCACTGGGGCATCATTGCAAAATAGAAGTTTATAACTTAGGGTACTTGAAACTATTTTACAAAACTAATTGGTTTAAAAGTGGTTCAGCAAAATCTAATAAAGTTTTATTCATATTTTCAACAACATTTTCAAAATGGCAACAACTACGTTAGCATTGCTAAGCGCCGAAAAACTTACTGGCGATAATTTTGCAACATGGAAACACATGATCACAACGATATTGATCATCGAGGATCTCATGTTTGCTCTCACGGAGGCTTGTCCTCCTATTCCAGCTCCGAATAATGCTCGAAATGTTCGGAAGGCATACGAGCGATGGACAAGGGCAAATGAGAAGGCCCAATCCTACATCTTGGCAAGTCTTTCTGAAGTCTTGGCAAAGAAACATGAGCCTATGGTCTCAGCGCGTGAGATCATAGAGTCTCTATGGGGGGATGTTTGGACAACCGTCTGAACAGCTTATGCATAAGGCTCTTAAATACATACTCAACTCCAAAATGGAAGAAGGCACCTCTGTTCATGAACATGTGCTAAACATAATGATTCATTTAATGTGGCGGAGTTGAATGGGCCTACTATTGATGAGGGCAGCCAGGTTAGCATAATCCTGCATTCTTTATGGGAAAGCTTCCTGCATTTTGTTAGCAATGTGATTCTTAACAAAGTGAAATATAACCTTACAACTCTTCTCAACGAGTTGCAGACATACCAATCTTTACTGAAAAGTAAAGAGAGGCAGAAGGGTGAGGCAAATGTTGCTTCATCCTTCAGGACATTCCATAGAGGTTCGACCTCAGGAACGAAGTTTACACCTTCTACTTCTAACTCTGCAAAAGGGAAGAAAAAGAAGGGTGGTAAGGGTAAAGGGAAGGCACCTACTAACCTACCGCCTGTCACCCTAAGAAGGCATCCACAGGTTGCTAAGGGAAAGTGTTTCCACTGCAACCAAGATGGACACTGGAAGAGGAATTGTCCTCGATATCTGAAAGAGAAGAAAGCAGCCAAGGCTAAGGCCAAGACGGATAAAGGTAAATGTGACTTACTTGTGCTTGAAACTTGTTTAATGGAGAATGATGATTCTTCCTGGATAATTGATTCAGGCGCCACTAACCATGTTGTTCTTCTTTTCAGGGGATTAGATCTTAGCGACAGCTGAAGGCTAGTAAGATGACGATGCGAATAGGCACCAGGCATGTCGTCTCAGCTGTGGCAGTGGGAGGACTCCGGTTAGCTTTACATAATAGGTTTCTTGTTTTACATAATGTATATATTGTTCCTGAACTAAAGAGGAACCTCATTTCTGTAAAGTGTTTATTGCAATGTAAATATACTACTCGTTTAATGTGGATAAAGCGTTTATTCATAAAGATGGTGTTTTTATTTGCACAGTAAATCTAGAATCAAATTTATATGTACTAAGGCCGTTAGCCATTAATACCCTCCATAATACTGAATTGTTCAGAACTGTCGTAACTCAATCAAAACGTCGAAAAATTTCTCCAAAAGAAAATGCCCATCTTTGGCACCTATATTTAGGGCACATCAATCTCAATAGGATTGAGAGATTGGTGAAGAATGGACTTCTAAGTGAGTTAGAAGAAAATTCTTTATCAGTGTGCGAATCTTGCCTTGAGGGTAAGATGACTAAACAACCTTTTACTGGAAAAGGTTATAGAGCCAAGGAGCCTATTGAGTTAGTACATTCTGACCTTTGTGGTCCTATGAATGTGCGAGCCCGAGGTGGCTATGAGTATTTTATCAGTTTTACTGATGATTACTCCAAGTACAAGTATGTTTATCTTATGCAACGGAAGTCTGAATCCTTTGAAAAGTACAAAGAGTTCAAGGCTAAAGTGGAAAACGCATTAGATAGACGGATTAAAACACTTCGATCGAATCGAGGTGGAGAGTTTTTGGACTCGGCATTCTAGGACTATTTGATAGAACATGGAACGGTTTCCTAACTCTCAGTGCCGGGTACACCTCAGCAAAATGGTGTAGCAGAGAGGAGAAATAGGAATGTGTTAGACATTGTTAGCTCGAGGATGAGTTACGCTTTCTTACCGAACTCGTTTTGGGGTTTGTAGTGGAGACTGCGGTATACATACTCAATTGTGTTCCTCCAAGAGTGTTGCAAAAACACCTCTGGAGTATTGGAGCGGGCATAAAGCTAGTTTGTGTCACATCCGCATTTGGGGTTGCCCTGCACATGTGCTTGAGGCTAATCCCAAGAAGTTGGAACCACGGTCGAGGTTACCCCAAAGATACACGAGGGGGTTATTTTTATGATCCGACGGAAAATAGGGTGTTTGTTTCAACGAATGCTACTTTCCTGGAGGAAGATCATATAAGAGAGCACAGTCCACAAAACAAAGTCGTATTGCGTGAGCTTTCCAATGAAACTACTAAAACTTCAACAAGAGTTGTTGAAGAGTCTGCTACATCAATAAGAGTTGTTGATGGGAGTTCATTCAGTAGGTCAGTTCCACCTCAAAAGTTGAGGGAACCTCGACGTAGTGGGAGGATTGCAAACCCACCTGTTCGCTATCTGGGTTTCACGGAAATCCTTGCTATGGAAGCAGATGGCGACGTTGATGATCTGTTATCTTATAAGTAGGCAATGGAGGATGTTGACCGGGAAGAATGGGTCAAGGCCATGAATCTTGAGGAGACCATTTATATGGTGCAACCTGGGAGATTTATAGCCCAAGGTCAAGAGCAAAAGGTTTGCAAACTGATTCGGTCCATTTATGGACTGAAATAGGCATCTCGATCTTGGAATATACAATTTGATACTGCGATCAAGTCGTATGGCTTTGACCAAAACATTGATGAACCTTGTGTCTACAAGAACATCACCAATGCTTCAGTAGTCTTCTTAGTGTTGTACGTAGATGATATCCTACTTATTAGGAATGATGTAGGTTTACTGATTACAGTTAAGAACTGGCTAGCGACCCAATTCTAAATGAAAGATTTAGGAGAGGCTCAATTTGTTCTAGGTATACAGATCTTTCGGGATCATAAGAATAAAATGCTAGCACTGTTTCAGGCATCGTACATTGACAAGATGTTGCTCAAGTACTCGATATAGGACTCTAGAAGGGGCCTACTACTGTTCAGGCATGGAGTTACTTTATCTAAGGACATGTGTCCTAAGACGCCTCAAGAGGTTAAGGATATGAGATGGATCAGTCTAACCTAGGCCATTTTAATGTTACTAACCCATTTATGAAGGCTCTTACGGCTAGTGTTTGAGGGTCACCTACGGAGCATGGGTCTACAGGATCGCCCGCGGCTGGACTAGGGCAAGTGGGAAATTTTCTTGTACTGGGCTTTTATGCCCTAGTTTATTGTTTTGTACTAGTTTTTTTGTACACCCCACTTTGTTTTAGGACAAGTGGGAGATTGTTGAGGTTGATGCCCTAAAGTCTCATGTCCTGTAGTTTGTAAACAATTTGTACAAATGCTTGTGTTGTTAATATATGATATTTACTTCACATCTTGTATTTTTGCTCATTTACTTGTTTTATTTGCTTTACTACAAACCAATAAACATAAAATCCCTGGTTTTCTATATGTGACTCAAGCATGTATGTGGTGACATATAAGTGGATCATGTCTTGAGTGATAACCAAAATGGTCTGTAGTATATGAATATAGGAGGGAAACTTTTTCCTGGTAACGCTACGGATGCGGCCCGCTTTATGGAATGGTCACAAATGTTGTGACCAATCACAGATGATCTGATTCTGATCATTCGTGTTGGGGACATGCGAGCGGGGGCATTCTATACAAAGTGTTTGTATAAGACCTGACCACGAAGTGTTAATGTCTCGTTATATAACACCATTCATGATAGAGACTTCACTTCACTAGGATGACCATAGGTAACATGACCTCAATCCTGAGTGAGTTGGGAACTCCTGCCATTGAGGGCGGTTTTTTGATTTGTATGGGTGCGAGTGGCCAGATCGCTGATTCAAACCTACCATTTTGGGGATTCGTCTGATTTTGGAGCTAGGAACTCAACTAAACAAGATGGAATTCACTTCTTCCATGAGGCAGGGGTAAGTAGATAGATAGCTCCTTTAAGGGTTGATTTTGGGGCTTGAACGATGTGGTGCCACACACCTTATCTTGGTCTGAGTGGTGTTTAGACATAGTTAGACTATGTTGTATTGTTCATTAGAGGAATCAGTGGTACTTAAGGAGTGAGATGTAACTACAAGGGCAAAACAGTAATTTGGCCCAGCTGTACTTACGAGCATTTGTGAAGGGTCATCGTACTCATGATTGGTTATATCCTATGGACATAGAAATATATCTGTGGTAAGAAGAGTTCAGTTATTGGTATTTAGTGGAATGCCTGACAGTTAACGGATGGTAGATCTCGTGGCTAAAGAGTTTAGTCAGCTATTCACGGACCATTGGCGCTTCGAGCCACAGGTCCATTAGGTCCCCGGGGTAGCTTGGATAAAGTCGAGAACCAGTATTTGGGTTAATTTGAAATGTTCAAATTGACAAGAGGAAGTTCGATTATATATGTTATAATTGGACTGGTTAATTATATGATATAATTGGCTAAATGTATGAGATACATTATTTTGGAGGAAATTAGATATAAATATGATTTATATCAAGTAAAAGAGAAATACTATAGTAGATATGTGATATCAAACTATATGCTAAAAATATAATATGATTATATTTATTAATATTTTAATTGATTAATTATATGATAATTAATCCAAAAATTCACGTTCAGATATGGGTTAGTGAGGCAGCGTCGGTTATTGTAACTGATGAATTAAAATGAAAATACTTTTCATTTTTTGTTGAAATCGTCCAAAAGAAATCGAGCGCGCATTGGTGAAAATCTAAACGATCGCTTACGTAAAACAAGAGCCTATACGATAGTCTTCTCTGCCTAAACGATCATCCTCCTTGAGCCTAAACGATCACACACTGTCGCCTACACGATCACATAGCTTCTCTAAACGATCGTATAGTGTGCCTAGCTAAACGATCGTATACCTTTTCCTAAACGGCCGTTTAGTAAATCCTACACGATAGCGTAGCTTCTCCTAAACAATAAGCAGTCTGCTATGCAATAGCGTCTTCTTCCCTTCCACTTGCTTATCGCACACGATCTGGTTTTCCTCCTTACTCTACCAAATTCACCAAATACCACCTTTGGTTTTTCACTCCAAGAATACCCAGAGCTCTTTACTAGTGGTGTCGTCCCCAAGGCATTCGTGTTCGTGTAGTTGTTCGTGCTGCTGTTCTTGACGCTGTTGTTGGGCGTTGGTAGATTGCTTGGAGGGTTCTGCTGCATTGAGTTCTGAAGATTGAAGATTGTCTTCAACGGGTAAGAAACTCTCTCCCTTGTTATTTATCTTATTCTTAGCACGCCGATAATTAGTGTTTGTTTGCATAACTGTTCGTATGAATGTATAATGTTGTATTTCGATCACTGTGAGATCGTGGCGATCCGAACGCGCTCATGAAACTCTTCGGTAAGAGATCCTTCACGCTAGAACGATTGTATACCTGCAGAAGCTAAGCGATGCATTGTATTGCTATGCGATGGCACTACACGATCCTGTAACTTCGTGGGAGCTAAGCGATGCGGTGAGATGCTAAGAGATAGCACTACGCGATCGTTTACCTATGTGTGGCAACTGGGCGATGCGTTGATTGCTATACGAAAGCACTAAGCGATCGCTTACCTTGAGCACGCGCTAAACGATCAAGACCAGGCGTTAAACGATGGCGCCAAGCGATCGTGTAGTAATTGTCTGTGTTAAACGATGGAGTTGCGCGATAGTGTTGGACACTAAGCGATCGTGTAACGCCCTCCGGCACTAGACGATGACACTATACGATAGAACGCAGACACTACACGATCGTATACCTTGATCAGGAGTTATGAAATAGTAGCTAAGCAATCACACAAACACTAAACAATCAGGAAAACGCATGACGATGGTCGTCATTTCTAAACGATGAGACTTAGCGAGATTTTAAGCGAAAGCGAGAGCTACCGGTTCGATCATTTCTCTTGTGGTCCAGTCCAGTTCAGCCTCAAATGGTTTTTGGTTGTTTTGGTTCATACTTGGCTTGTCTGGTTCAGACAGTTCGGGTCCGATTCAAGCTACTTGAGTTCGTTTTGGAGTGGTTCGAGCGGTCTAGAAGCAGTTAGTGTTTAATTATTTATGCATGTGATGTATTTTGTAATAATTATTTGAGTGGTTCGAGCGAAAGCGAAAGCATGTTTAATTATTCGAGCGGTTCAGACGATGAACATGTTTTGTAATAATTAAGTTTTTGTTTGCTTGTTTTTTCCAAAACTAAAACCATATCAATTAGTGTTTAATTATTTATGCATGTGATGTATGTTATAATTAAATAAATCTTGTATGTGCATACAGTATGCCATGTAGATTTAAAATCCCACCGTAGGAAACATGTTACATGCGTTGAAAGTATGTTATAAAATGTTATAATATATAGTATGCATGTTAGGGTTTCCTTTATTTAATATAATAGTTATATTAGATATTGAATGCCTTTGTTGTTTTTCGTGGATGTTTAGCATGTCTAAAATTTTGTAAGCTGTTATAAAATTGAATTAGACATTTAAAATCCATAACAAAGAACAGTTGCATGCTCACTTAGGTTAACCACTTATTTTAATAGTTAAAATAGGTCGTTAAACTTGTAAAACTAGGGTTACAAATGAAGGAACTCTTATTCAAGAGTACCTACGAGCGGAAGCGGATCTTTCCAATTCATTATGACAAAATTTCAACATATACATTCAGACATACTAATATGCATTCATAATATTAAATTATTGACATGCTCAAAGGAACAATAAATAAGAGATCGAGAGATCATACCACTTGAAGACTTATTCTTCGCAGCAAATCTCGCTTTCGCTGAGATGGTAAGCTATCGCTCAACAAAACCCAACTGTTTACCTCGAACAATATCCACACAAATAAAGGAAACATGGACGACACCACCACTCAGAGCCCTCAGTATTCTTGAAGTGAGAATCCAAAGGATGGGCTTTGTTTGGATTTGGTAGAGGGAAGGAGGAAGGGAGATCGTATACAACGATCAAGCAAGTGGGAGATAGACTCGTCTATCGTATAGACAAAATGCTTGATCGTTTAGGTGAAGTATACGATCGTGTAGGAAAAGGTAAGTGATCATCTATACGATCGTTTAGTAAATATCGGGAACTAAACGATCGCTTAGGAAAAGTTAAACGATCGTTTAGTAAATAGTGCGCTTGGGTGTAAGCATTAAGCGATGGCTCAGCACTATCGTATAGGTAAGTGATCGTTCAAGCACTATCATATAGGCACAGGTTTTGCTAAGCGATGACACTCTTCAACACAATGTCCGCACATCCAATGCTTAACACACCATGAACTATTTAAGCATCTCAAAGTGATTCTTTAACTTACTCATCTGTTATGAAAAAAGAAGAGACGTCGTCATATTCATAACCTATGGATTAATATCATATATTAATCATAGTATTTTTCCTCCACTAAATATAAATCATATTTATATCCAATTTCTTCCAAATTAATGTATCTCATACATAAAGTTATTATCATATATAATTAACTAGTTCAATTATATCATATATAATCGAACTCCCTCTTGTCAATTTGAACATTTCAAACTAACCCAAAAACTGATTCTCAATTTGTATCTAAGCTACCAAGGGAACCTTATGGACCTATAGCTTGAAGCTTTAACAATACGTGAATAACTAACTAAACTTTTTAGCCACGATATCCACTATCCGTTAACTACCAAGCATTCCACTAAAGACTAACAGTTAAACTCTTCTTACTATAGATATATTTCTATGTTCATTGGATATAACCAATCATCAGTACGATGACCCTTCACAGATGCTCGTAAGTACAGTTGTCTAATTCACCGTTTTGCCTCTATAGTTACATCTTACTCCTTAAGTACCACTGATCCCTCTAGAACAATACAACATAGTCCTACTATGTGTGAACACCTCTCTGGCCATGAGAAGGTGTGTGGTGCCACATCGTTCAAGCCCCGAGATCAGCCCTTAAAAGAGTAATCTATCTACTTGCCCCTGCTTCGGGGAAAGAGTGAACTCCATCTTGTGAAGCTGAGTTCCCAACTCCCAAATCAGACAAATCCCCAAAGTGGTAGGTTTGAGTCAGAACTTTGGCCACTCGCACCCATGCAAATCAAAATATCGCCCTCAATTGTAGGAGTTCCCAACTCACTCAGGATTGAGTTCACGTTACCAATGGTCATCCTAATGAAATGAAGTCGTTGTCATGAACGGAGTTATATGACGAGATGTTAACACTTTGAGGTCAGGTCTTATACAAACTCTTTGTATAGGACACCCCTGTTTGCATGTCCCATACACGAATGATCAGGATCAAACCATCTGTGATAAGTCATAAAACTTGTAATTATTCCACAAAGCGGGCCGCATCCGTAGTGTTACCAGGATAAGGTTTCCCTCTTATATCCATATACTACAGACCATTTTGGTTGTCACTTAAGACATGATCCACTTGTATGTCACTAAATACATATTTAAGTTACATAAAAACAACCAGGGATATTAAGTTTATTGGTTTGTGGTAAAATAAAAACATCTAAATATGCAAAGTCAATAAGTGAAGAAAATATCATATGTATTATACATCACAAGCATTTATACAAAGTTGTTTACAAACTATAGAACGCGAGACTTTAGGGCACAAACCCCAACAACAAACTCAACCGGTATATAATCTTGTCAAAGGTTGGGGGTACTTAAGTTGACGGTCTACGGAACACCTCCTACCTGGGGATTATGGCCAAATTACTGAGCGTTGGTAAATGGTTTTATGAGCATACGTGAGTAGTGTGAGACAATAAAAATGGTTTATCACATAGACATCATAGGTTTAAATCCATTTATAAATGTTATACATGGATAAACCATCTAGACTTAGGGTTATTTTTATTAGCCAAAAAGAATCTAAGTATAAATTTACCCAAACATTTAGAACACTTTAGTGGGAGAATAAACTGTTATTAGCTCTCATGTCCTCAAGAGTTAACACCGTGAGATCCATGCTCGGCTTCGTGTCGATTTTATCTCGACTGCTCCATTTGGAAAGTGTTTGTATGGGTCAATAACAAGGTGAATGAAGGAAGTCGTTCATAATAAGTGGGTGAAGAAAATGTGACAACATTGTCCTACGGTCTCCTCCATTAGTTTGAAAAGTGAGATTTCTATGTTGCGTCTGCTGTCGTTTTTAGGCGGCACTAGCTAGTCATTAACCACGACGATCCCCTCGAAAGGTTATAACATAGGATTCGGAACAACCCAGGCTTCAATAAAATGAATAAGGTCTTATAGTTCCATCTTGGGTATTAGTCTTCTATTTCGGAGGCATACTCATACCGTTTTGTAAGATCTAAAAATGGTGGGTCCACACTTACAAGAATTACTAAGTGTTAGTAAAGATCTTGACCAAAAACAATAACTAAATGACTATCAGAATATGTGTTATTCTGGAGATAGTATTTAGTCAAGAACTGTCTGGCTTTTGTGAAGGAATTCTTGACTGCCCCTCAGTAGTAATTGTTCTAAATCACTTAAGTATCGTTGCAAAAATAATGATTATGGGTACATTATCACTTTGTTAAAACTTGATTGGATTTAAAAATAATTCATTTATAGATTTTGTTTATAATTTCAAAATGACGAGTTCAATTATACAATTGTTGGCATCGGACAAACTGATCGGGGATAACTATGTGACATGGAAATCGAATTTGAACACGATACTTATGATAGACGATTTGAGATTTATCTTAACGGAGGAATGTCTTCCCATTCCTAGCTCTAATTCCAACCGAAATGTTCACAAAGCATTTAATAGATGGATCAGGACGAATGATAAAGCTCATGCTTATATTCTCGCCAGCTTGTCTGACGTTTTGGCAAAAAAAAACACGAGAATATGAGTACTGCTGAAGAGATTATGGAATCTCTGAGAGGGATGTTTGGACAATCGTCCTTTATCCTAAGGCATGACGCTATCAAATACGTTTATAACAGTCGCATGAAAGCGGGAACCTCAGTTTGTGAACATGTCCTGGACATGATGGTCCACTTTAATGTGGCTGAAGTAAACAGTGTTGTGATGGATGAGAGAAGTCAAATTAATTTTATTCTAGAATATCTTCCAAAGAGTTTTCTGCAATTCTGTACAAATGCAATAATGAATAAAATTGAATATAACTTGACTACTCTGCTGAATGAGCTATAGGCTTTCCAAACTATGTTGAGAACTAAGGGTCTAGAACCAAAAGTAAATGTTGCTTCTGCTGAAAAGAGAGGAATGTCCTCCAAGCCAGATGTTGCCTCATATTCTCAAAGTAAGAATATTCCAGCGAAGAAAGACAAGAGGAAAGGGAAGAAGAAGCCTGTTGACAAGAAAAGTAAGAAAACCGCTGCAGAGAAAGGAAAATGTTTCCATTGTACCGAACAAGGGCACTGGAAGAGAAATTCCTCTAAATATCTTGCTGAGAAGAAAGCAGAGAAAGGTAAACAAACTAACTAGTTCCTGGGGACCGTTTGCTTAACTCGACCAGTGGGAGAAGTTGCTACTGATGATGATATTACCTACTTTTGTGATCATGTAATGAACATATTGTACATATTTTTTTTTTTTTTTGAATGAAATGTTCATTTTTAGAGAAATATATATATATGTTCTATCTCATAGCAACTTCTGTTAAGAATCAAATTGTTAAAAGCCATTTGCAAATATTCAGATATTTAAAACGGCTAAGATCAAAGTATAGTAAGTTTAAAGATTTCTAGATCTGACTGTTAATAAGATTTGTTAAAACAGGTCAGACGTATCTTACTCAAAGAGTTGAGAGTACCTCAATGTAGTGGGAGGAAAGTGTGCTTCCTGGTAATTATTGAGAATTAAATGCATTCCCTATATAGTTTAATAAAAAGGGTATTGTACACTAATATGTTTACAATGATTCTTTTGGCTAAAGTGTTTGAGAATCACCTAGTAAGACTAGAAATACCAGGTTAATAACCTAGGGCAAGTGGGAGAAATATCGGGTATGGGATATGGTATCAATACCGAATGGTAAACCATGGGTATGGGATGCCCTAGTTTATTGTATTTCTCTATAAAACTCAGAAACTCAGTCTTATATATCATAAGTTACCACTGGAGTTTTAGTCCAAGTGGGAGTTTATTGGGTTTTATGTCATAAGACTCGTGGTATGTAAACAATAGAATTTATTCTGAAAATTCAATAAGTTGTTATTGAATATATTGTTTTTTAGAAATCCAATAAACCTAATTCCCTTGACTACTATATGAGTATGTAGAGACATACAAGTGGATCAGGTTCGAGTAAATAGTCAAAATGATCTATAGTATATGAATAACGTTGGGTGCCTTATTCTAGTAACACTATTGGATGCGACCTACTTTGTAGTTATTACAAAGAGTTGTAAAGTGCTACATACAAAGTGATTCTAATTCAAGCATGTTGGGACATGAGGCGTGGGGGTGTCTTATGCAAATGAGTTTGTGCAAGATCGGACCACGAAATCAGTCATTCGTACTTTATAACGTTGTTTACTTTTTAAGTATGACTATTTTAAAGCGATGACCTAGGTAACTTGATCTTAATCCTGAGCTAACTATGAACTTCTGTTTGTTCGGGATTATCCTTTGATCAGCAAACGGTGAGAGTAGACCAACTGTCTCTGCTCAATAAGCCTCCCATTTTGGGGATACGATCGGATGAATAGTTGGGGACATAGGTGTAAGACGAAATTCACTCCTACCCGATTTGGGTTAGTAGAGAGGTTTTTCCCTTCAAGTGCTGATTCTGGGTCTTGAACAAAAGGCCTCACCCTCTCATTAGCCCGAGAGGGATTCGATTTATTGATTGGGTCACAAATAAATTGTTTATTAGGGATTGGTGAGACTTAAGGAACAAGAGGTAATTTCGGGGGTAAAATAGAGATTCGATCCAGTCGTTATTATGAAAAACCTATGAACGGTTAACTTACTAATCATGGTTATATCGAGTGGACATAATATATCTACAGTGAGGGGAGTTCAGCAATGGGCTTTTGTGGAATCACCCATTAGTTAATGAATGGGGGTTAGTTCGGTCTAATGAGTTCAGCCGATTAATCTCGGATCGTTGGAGTCCATGATCTGTAGATCTACAAGGTCTCCCTACTAGCTTGTAAATGGATTAGCTCTAGAGTAGC